>NW_006786302.1:2534001-2535470 GCF_000442215.2 Lipotes vexillifer | reverse complement strand
GTATAATTGCTTTACAATGGTGTGTTAGTTTCTGCTTTATAACAAAGTGAATCAGTTATACATATACATATGTTCCCATATCTCTTCCCTCTTGCGTCTCCCTCCCTCCCACCCTCCCTATCCCACCCCTCCAGGTGGTCACAAAGCACCGAGCTGATCTCCCTGTGCTATGCGGCTGCTTCCCACTAGCTATCTACCTTACGTTTGGTAGTGTATATATGTCCATGCCTCTCTCTCGCTTTGTCACAGCTTACCCTTCCCCCTCCCCATATCCTCAAGTCCATTCTCTAGTAGGTCTGTGTCTTTATTCCTGTCTTACCCCTAGGTTCTTCATGACATTTTTTTTCTTAAATTCCATATATATGTGTTAGCATATGGTATTGGTCTCTCTCTTTCTGACTTACTTCACTCTGTATGACAGACTCCAGGTCTATTCACCTCATTACAAATAGCTCAATTTCATTTCTTTTTATGGCTGAGTAATATTCCATTGTATATATGTGCCACATCTTCTTTATCCATTCTTCCGATGATGGACACTTAGGTTGTTTCCATGTCCTGGCTATTGTAAATAGAGCTGCAATGAACATTTTGGTACATGACCCTTTTTGAATTATGGTTTTCTCAGGGTACATGCCCAGTAGTGGGAATGCTGGGTCATATGGTAGTTCTATTTTTAGTTTTTTAAGGACCCTCCATACTGTTCTCCATAGTGGGTATACCAATTTACATTCCCACCAACAGTGCAAGAGGGCTCCCTTTTCTCCAAACCCTCTCCAGCATTTATTGTTTCTAGATTTTTTGATGATGGCCATTCTGACTGGTGTGAGATGATATTTCATTGTAGTTTTGATTTGCATTTCTCTAATGATTAGTGATGTTGAGCATTCTTTCATGTATTTGTTGGCAGTTTGTATATCTTCTTTGGAGAAATGTCTATTTAGGTCTTCTGCCTATTTTTGGATTGGGTTGTTTGTTTTTTTTTGTTATTAAGCAGCATGAGCTGCTTATAAATTTTGGAGATTAATCCTTTGTCAGTTGCTTCATTTGCAAATATTTTCTCCCATTCTGAGGGTTGTCTTTTGGTCTTGTTTATGGTTTCCTTTGCTGGACAAAAGCTTTTAAGTTTCATTAGGTCCTATTTGTTTATTTTTGTTTTTATTTCCATTTCTCTAGGAGGTGGGTCAAACAGGATCTTGCTGTGATTTATGTCATAGAGTGTCCTGCCTATGTTTTCCTCTAAGAGTATGATAGTTTCTGGCCTTACATTTAGGTCTTTAATCCATTTTGAGCTTATTTTTGTGTATGGTGTTAGGGAGTGATCTAATCTCATACTTTTACATGTACCTGTCCAGTTTTCCCAGCACCACTTATTGAAGAGGCTGTCCTTTCTCCACCGTACATTTCTGTCTCCTT
Source organism: Lipotes vexillifer (assembly GCF_000442215.2). Lineage (NCBI taxonomy): Eukaryota > Metazoa > Chordata > Mammalia > Artiodactyla > Lipotidae > Lipotes > Lipotes vexillifer. The sequence goes on along the minus strand of NW_006786302.1, from coordinate 2,534,054 downwards.
TATCAAAGATAAGGTGACAATATGTGCGTGGGTTTATCTCTGGGCCTTCTATC
>NW_006786302.1:2528579-2532472 GCF_000442215.2 Lipotes vexillifer | reverse complement strand
ATGGTTGTTAGTATTTGCCTTATGTATTGAGGTGCTCCTATGTTGGGGGCATAAGTATTTACAATTGTTATATCTTCTTCTTGGATCGATCCCTTAATCATTATGTAGTGTCCTTCTTTGTCTCTTCTGATAGTCCTTATTTTAAAGTCTATTTTGTCTGATATGAGAATTGCTACTCCAGCTTTCTTTTGGTTTCCATTTGCATGGAATATCTTTTTCCATCCCCTTACTTTCAGTCTGTATGTGTCTCTAGGTCTGAAGTGGGTCTCTTGTAGACAGCATATATATGGGTCTTGTTTTTGTATCCATTCAGCCAATCTGTGTCTTTTGGTGGGAGCATTTAGTCCATTTACATTTAAGGTAATTATCGATATGTATGTTCCTATTCCCATTTTCTAAATTGTTTTGGGTTCGTTATTATAGGACTTTTCCTTCTCTTGTGTTTTTGTCTAGAGCAGTTCCTTTAGCATTTGTTGTAAAGCTGGTTTGGTGGTGCTGAACTCTCTCAGCTTTTGCTTGTCTGTAAAGGTTTTAATTTCTCCATCAAATCTGAATGAGATCCTTGCTGGGTAGAGTAATCTTGGTTGCAGGTTTTTCTCCTTCATCACTTTCAGTATGTCCTGCCACTCCCTTCTGGTTTGTAGAGTTTCTGCTGAGAGATCAGCTGTTAACCTTATGGGGATTCCCTTGTGTGTTATTTGTTGTTTTTCCCTTGCTGCTTTTAATATGCTTTCTTTGTATTTAGTTTTTGACAGTTTGATTAATATGTGTCTTGGCGTATTTCTCCTTGAATTTATCCTGTATGGGACTCTCTGTGCTTCCTGGACTTGATTAACTATTTCCTTTCCCATATTAGGGAAGTTTTCAACTATAATCTCTTCAAATATTTTCTCAGTCCCTTTCTTTTTCTCTTCTTCTTCTGGAACCCCTATAATTCGAATGTTGGTGCGTTTAATGTTGTCCCAGAGGTCTCTGAGACTGTCCTCAGTTCTTTTCATTCTTTTTTCTTTATTCTGCTCTGCAGTGGTTATTTCCACTATTTTATCTTCCAGGTCACTTATCCGTTCTGCCTCAGTTATTCTGCTATTGATCCCATCTAGAGTGTTTTTCATTTCATTTATTGTGTTGTTCATCATTGTTTTTTTCATCTTTAGCTCTTCTAGGTCCTTGTTAAATGTTTCTTGCATTTTGTCCATTCTATTTCCAAGATTTTGGATCATCTTTACTATCATTATTCTGAATTCATTTTCAGGTAGACTTCCTATTTCCTCTTTATTTGTTAGTTCTGGTGGGTTTTTATCTTGCTCCTTCATCTGCGGTGTGTTTTTCTGTCTTCTCATTTTGCTTAACTTACTGTGTTTGGGGTCTCCTTTTTGCAGGCTGCAGGTTCGTAGTTCCCGTTGTTTTTGGTGTCTGTCTCCAGTGGCTAAGGTTGGTTCAGTGGGTTGTGTAGGCTTCCTGGTGGAGGGTACTAGTGCCTGTGTTCTGGTGGATGAGGTTGTATCTTGTCTCTCTAGTGGGCAGGTCCATGTCTGGTGGTGTGTTTTGGGGTTGTCTGTGGACTTATTATGATTTTAGGCAGCATCTCTGCTACTGGGTGGGGTTGTGTTCCTGTTTTGCTAATTGTTTGGCATAGGGTGTCCAGCACTGTAGCTTGCTGGTCGTTGAGTGAAGCTGGGTGCTGGTGTTGAGATGGAGGTCTCTGGGAGATTTTTGCCATTTGATATTATGTGGAGCTGGGAGGTCTCTTGTTGACCAGTGTCCTGAAGTTGGCTCTCCCACCTCAGAGGCAGAGCCCATTCTCCTGGCTGCAGCACCAAGAGCCTTTCATCCACACCACTGAGAATAAAAGGGAGAAAAAGTAGAGAGAATTAGTAGAAGTAGGAAGAAAGAAAGAAAGAAAGAAAGAAAGGAGGGAAGGAAGGAAGGAAGGAAGAGAGAAGAAAAGGAAAGAAGGCAAGAAGGAAAGAAAGGAGGGAGGCAGGGAGGGAGGAAGGAAGGAGGGAAGGAAGGAAAAAAGACAGAAAGAAAGAAGATACAGTAAAATAAAATAAAGTATAATAAAGTTATTGAATTAAAAAATAATCATTTAGAAAAAAAAAGGGACAGATATAACCTTAGGACAAATGGTGGAAGCAAAGCTATACATACAAAATCTTATACAGAAGCATACTCATACACCCTAACAAAAAGAGGGAAAGGGGAAAAAATCATAAATCTTGCTCTCAAAGTCCACCCCCTCAATTTGGGATGATTCGTTGTTTAAAGGAGGGAAGGAAGGAAGGAAGGAAGGAAAGAAAAGGTAAAGTATAATAAAGTTAATAAAATTAAAATTCATTATTAAGAAAAAAAATAAAAAAAAAAACAATGGGCGGATAGAACCCTAAGACAAATGGTGGAAGCAAAGTTATACAGACAAAATCTCACACAGAAGCATACACATACACACTCACAAAAAGAGGAAAAGGGGGAAAAAATCATAAATCTTGCTCTCAAAGTCCACCTCCTTGATTTGGGATGATTCGCTGTCTATTCATGTATTCCACAGATGCAGGGAACATCAAGTTGATTGTGGAGCTTTAATCCGCTGCTTCTGAGACTGCTGGGAGAGATTTCCCTTTTTCTTTGTTCTCACAGCTCCCAGGGGCTCAGCTTTGGATTTGGCCCTGCCTCTGCGTGTAGGTCGCTGGAGGGCGTCTGTTTTTCCGCTCAGACAGGACGGTGTTAAAGGAGCCACTGATTCGGGGCTCTGGCTCACTCAGGCCGGGGGGAGGGAGGGGCGCGGAGTGCGGGGCGAGACTGCGGCGGCAGAGGCTGGCGTGACGTTGCAGCAGCCTGAGGCCAGCCTGAGGCCCGCCGTGTGTTCTCCCTGAGAAGTTCTCCCTGGATCCCGGGAACCTGGCAGTGGCGGGCTGCACAGGCTCCCCGGAAGAGGGGTGTGGATAGTGACCTGTGCTCGCACACAGGCCACTTGTTGGCGGCAGCAGCAGCCTTAGCGTCTCCCGCCCGTCTCTGGGGTCCGCGCTTTTAGCCTCGCCTCGCGCCTGTCTCTGGAGCTCCTTTAAGCAGAGCTCTTAAACCCCTCCCTCGCGCACCAGGAAACAAAGAGGGAAGAAAAAGTCTCTTGCCACTTTGGCAGCTCCAGACTTTTCCCCGGACTCCCTCCCGGCCAGCTGTGGTGCACTAACCCCCTGCAGGCTGTGTTCACGCCGCCAACCCCAGCCCTCTCCCGGTGCTCTGACCAAAGGCCAAGCCTCAGCTCGCAGCCCCGCCCGCCGCCGGGTGAGCAGACGAGCCTCTCGGGCTGGTGAGTGCCGGTCGGCACCAATCCTCTGTGCGGGAATCTCCCCGCTTTGCCCTCCGCACCCCTGTTGCTGTGCTGTCCTCCGAGGCCTCAAAGCTCCCCCCTCCGCCTCCCTCAGTCTTCGCCTGCGAAGGGGCTTCCTAGTGTGTGGCAACCTTTCCTCCTTCACAGCTCCCTCCCAGAGGTGCAGGTCCCGTCCCTATTCTTTTGTCTCTGTTTATTCTTTTTTCTTTTGCCCTACCCAGGTACGTGGGGGGTTTCTTGCCTTTTGGGAGGTGTGAGGTCTTCTGCCAGCGTTCAGTAGGTGTTCTGTAGGAGTTGTTCCACGTGTAGATGTATTTCTGGTGTATCTGGGGAGGAAGGTGATCTCCACGTCTTACTCTTCCGCCATCTTCCCAGCACCCTTCTCCCAGAATTACATTTAAATCAAACAGTATTAATCAGACTCATTAATTTCCTAACCACACCTAAATCCTGCTTACCTTTCTAGTCTGGTTGCAAATGGTTACACACCATTTTGGTTACACACCACATGTAACCTCTGGTGTGTCTGTTCCTCACAAGCTCCCATCTGCTCCCTTGACTGATG
>NW_006786302.1:2491317-2528569 GCF_000442215.2 Lipotes vexillifer | reverse complement strand
TTCCCTAATTGTTCTCTTCTGAGCACCTAATAGGGACACAACTCAGTGCTTTTCAATTTTTATTAAAGCTTTTACTGTGTTTTTATTCATAATAGACAGTCACATTTGGACTTTGAACACATGCTAAAAATTAAATTGTTGATGAAATGCTTGATGTTTACAATGGTTCTGACTAAAACAAACTGCCATAAACTTTACTCTTTCATGTCAATGAAATTTCTCTAATTATGTAAACAGAGACCACCACAGCTTTTCAATATTTAAGATAGGAGTTTGTGTTTTAATACTTTATAATTATTACCCACTACATATACTCTGAGAAGAAAATATCATTTCTAAATTGTGTTACTCAGAAAAAAATGATATCCATTATGTTTTCACCCAAGTCCTTGCTTCAGACAATTGTGATGGGTCCCATTGCTGGACCCTGAGAGTGTTTGAAATGAACATGAGCTATGTCTTTGTCACAGTTTGAAAAAATCCTGATAGTTTTGACACTTCAGAATATTAAGCTGAAAATTTCACTACATATTGATACTATGAAAACTGTTCAGCCTATAGAACTTCTTTTGGGAATATCTTGCAAAAGAGGCTTATTCTGCCATTTGCTCTATGCTTTTTAGATGGCTCAGAGGAATTACATTTGCAAAGAACTTTTGAAATTTATAGGAAGAACTACACTGCTGAGGTATTTTTGGGAAAAAATGATAAACTAATATTCAACTCAACAATTATCTACTAATAATCTCCCATAGGTCCTAATTATTTCAGCTCTGGGAGAAATGCCCAAGAAATAATCCAACACAGTATAGACCTTCCAGGAGCTATGAACCAATTAACAGATTGTTGAGGAGCACATACAATCTGAGGGGGAAAATGAGCATAAATAAGAACCATTAAAAAACAAAAATACTAATTTGAAAAGATACATGCATTCTACTGTAGCACTGCAATATAGCAATGTAGTAGCATTATTTACAGTATCCAAGATATGGAAGCAACACAAGTGTCCATCAACAGACAAATGGATAAAGAAGATGTGGTACATGTACATATAGTAGAATACTATTCAGCCATTAAAAATTTTAAAAGAATGAAATTTTGCTATTTGGAACAACATGGGTGGAATTGGAGGGTATTATGCATAGTGAAATAAGTCATACAGAGAAAGATAAATACTGTTTGATATATAAATGACAAAGCTTGCAGTAGTGAGAAGAGTCCTGGGCCAGTCCTTAATCCAGCCAGCTGGCTGAGACACCTCCATTCAGATGTTCTCACCATTCTCTCAAATTCAATACATTCAAAGCTTAAGTTCATAATTTTTCTCAATTTACCTCCTGTCTGTGGAACCACTGTTCTCATTGTCCAAGCTCCCGATCTTTTACTGCCTAAAGCTAATGTACTGCTGGAGCCTCTAACATTCCTGTACACCTCTCTTGTCCTTTATCACTGCCCTGGTATCAGCCACCACTCAATTAGTGTTGCTCAACTGGCTGACTCAGGCTGCACTCTCCAGCTAGTTTATGATTTCAAATGCACCGTTTCATCACACCACTCTCCTAATGGAAAACCCTGACACTTCATAAGGCATTGCATCCAGTCTCCTTCCTACCTCCTTAACTTTTGGGCTCTCCATGATTAGGCCCCATCCACTCTGTTCTCTCTCCACCTACCCGTTCTCCCACCTGCCCCCCATTATTCCTAACAGTCCCCTTTCTTTCAGCTGGGCAGCTTAGACCCATGTGTCATGGTTCCACACCTCCTCTCTAGACCCAAACAACACCATGCATAAGAAAGCACTTTGTAAATTGTCTGTGGCCCACAAAAGCTGCTGTTGTGCACTCTGCAAAGCCTAGTTACAGCTGCCTCTTTATACCTTCCCAGACCTGTCTTACTCATGGTACCACAACTTAGCCCTTGATTTATACTGTTCTAAGGTGAGAATACACATGCCTCCTGGCCCATCAATTCTAATAGAGCATTATATCTATTTTCATCTCAATTTCTGGTTTGGATACTAAATTGGCACTTAATTCATAAGTCTGTGTTGAATATGGTTGTTCCATATCCCGTCACGTGTACATCATTCCTAATTATGATGCATCCTTTTAGAGATGGTTGTACAGACAGACAATATAGGAAAATCAATAAGGTATTATATAAATCAGGCCTCATAAAGGTTATACCAGCTGTGTTAAATGCATTGGTTAGTTTTCTTTTTCTTGTTGCTGGTGTTTAATAATGCTTGTCTTTAAACCAACTGATCCTTGCACTTTTTTTTGCCAGCAGGTGTGACTGAGGATTACATTTCACTGAGGATTAAGGTCAGTGTTATTGGCTTATCCAGATGTTCTTTTTTTTGAGTCAATTTTAGTAATATTTCCGAATATATGCCTTTCCATGGTTGGTATCATAACCACACCTTACAGGTAGAAGACTGAGGCTTAAAAACAGCACTGGAGGGCTTCCCTGGTGGCGCAGTGGTTGAGAGTCCGCCTGCTGATGCAGGATACAAGGGTTCGTGCCCTGGTCTGGGAAGATTCCACATGCCGCGGAGCGGCTGGGCCCGTGAGCTATGGCCACTGAGCCTGCGTGTCTGGAGACTGTGCTCCGCAACGGGAGAGGCCACAGCAGTGAGAGGCCCGCGTACCACAAAAAAAAAAAAAAACAGCACTGGATACTATGGGAAAAAAGTATGGTTGTTCCTCAAAAAATTAAAAATAGACTTAGACTTATTGTATGATCCAGTAATTCCACTTCCAGGTATATACCCAAAAACATCAAAAGTAGGAACTCAAATATTTGTTTACCCATATTCAAAGCATTATTCACAATAGCCAAAAGGTGGAAGCAACCCCAGTGCACACTGATGGATGAATGGATAAACAAAATATGGTATATACACATGATGGAATATTACTCAGCCTTAAAAAGGAAGGAAACTAACACATACTACATCATGGATGATCCAGTAGGACATTATGCCAAATGAAGCCAGTCACAGACAAATGCTGAATGATTCCACTTATATGCAGTGACTAGAGTAGTCAAACTCCTACAGACAGAAAGTAAAATGGTGGTTGCCAGGAGCTGGGGAGAGAGGGGAGCTGGGAATTCGTGTTTAATGGGTACACAGTTTGTTTCGCAAGATGAAATGAGTCTTGGAGCTGGATGGTGGTGATGGTTGCACAACAGTGTTAAAGTACCTAAAACCAGAGAACTATACACTTAAAAATGGTTAAAATAATGGTTAAATAACTTAAAAAATGGTTAAGATAGTGGTAAAAATGTTTTTTAAATATATTTATTTATTTTTGGCTGTGTTGGGTCTTCATTGCTGCTTGCGGGCTTTCTCTAGTTGCAGCGAGCAGGGGTTACTCTTGGTTGTGGTGCACGGGCTTCTCATTACGGTGCCTTCTCTTGTTGTGGAGCACGAGCTCTAGGCGTGTGGGCTCAGTAGTTGTGACACATGGGCTCAGTAGTTGTGGCACACGGGCTGTAGAGCGCAGGCTCAGTAGTTGTGGCGCATGGGCTTAGTTGCTCCGCGGCACGTGGGATCTTCCCAGACCAGGGCTTGAACCCGTGTGCCCTGCATTGGCAGGTGGATTCTTAACTACTGCACCACCAGGGAAGCCCCAGTAAAAATGGTTTTATGCTATCTATATTTTACCACAATTTTAAAAAACAGTGTTGGATTAACAAACTAAGCAAATGCTTGGGCCACCAAAAATAGGTTTTGAAAATAATCTGATGTTTCAATAAAAGCATCATGGGAAAATTATGATCTTCAACAAATTATGTTGCATGTCTTTTAAGATGTAGATTTAAAAATTTTTTTTGAATTATTTTGTAGGGAGGGAAGGGGTATCAATCTTTCTAGGCCCTTGGAGCCTGTAGAGTGGGATTGCCAGATTTAGCAAATAAAAAATATATGATATCATGGAATAAAAACATGTTCATTGTTTATCTGAAATTCAAATTCAACTGGGTGTCCTGTAGTTTATCTGGCAACCTTACACATAAGACCTGAATCCTGCCTTGCTGAGAGAGGTTAGGGAACCAGCATAAGGCCCTGCAGTGAGAGTCAGAGCCAGGTGTCTGAGCTGGAGCCCAGGTTCTTTACCATCATGGGGAGACAGCCAAACCAAGGGTGGCTCTACTCGTGCTCTGTAAAGGCCAAAGGGGAGAGAGCTGGGTGCTCCCTTGAGGGGGTCTTCTAAGAGAGGCCTTGGGAATAGTTATAACCACAAAAGGCCCAAACTCTGTTTTAGCTTTAATAAGTTGGGAGGGGGAGAGAGGGGCAAAAGCCCATAGCAACTCTACAACCTGCTGTCTGTCCTGGTTTGGATCTTTTCCTCACCCAGTGTGATGAACCAAGGTCTAGAATGTCTGAGCCGTCATCTCCCGCTGTAGATGGTTTCCATAGAAACATGAACAGAAAGGCCACCCACGGCACAGTGAGGGGGCCCCTTGTGCATTTTCACTGCTGCGATGGCAAATGCCCTTTTCCTAATCCAGCTGTCAAGTGAGCTGCCTTAAGTCTGCAGTTGTCTGAATTCCTTAAATTGCCAGATGCCATAGAACAGACGGCACTCCCACAGTTGGCTGCTACCTTTCCTAATATCTTCATGCAGTTGTTTACTGGGAAGGAATTGCATCAGCCAGGAGGTGCAGATGGCCACAAGGGTTCAGAAACATGAGCAAGGCACAGAAGAACAGGACCCAGGACCACAGTTGTCTTCCTTGTTAATGAAATTAAAATCTCTCACAGAAATAGAAATTGAACCTATCACCTTCCATGTTATAAAAGCAGGTCATTTCTAAGAATGGTAGAGACCTCTCTTCAAGTAAGCATTTGCAAAGTGCAATCATTTTTCTGAAGCAAATGGAATAGTAGCCATTTTGACTCCAGCCACTGCTGCAGAGCAAAACTAAAATATATTTGCAGGGAATTAAATGATCCTTCAGAGATCTTAGTTTAAAACTGCTTAGTTTGTTAAAATATATTTATGGCTTTAAAATTTTCCTTCTCCTGGAATTTATACACATTCTCCCAGAACAAGTAGCTGATCAAGGAAAACTGTCTCATCCCAAGGAGTGAAAATAAAATTAACAGTAAAAGAAGAGCTAACTAGTTATGATGCCACTTTTTTTTTCTTTTGTCTTGCAAAATACTCTGTTAGGTTAGGTCCTTACCAAACAAGGATATATCTAGAGGAGGCTCTGCCTTCTTCCTGTGTTCCCTTTGCCTGTGACTTGCTGGAGTCTGTTTAAAGTGCTTTTGGGGCAAACATCTGGTGCCCTCAGATGGAACATACCCAGTAGTATTATTGAATACATGTTCTTTGTAGGAATTGGAGCTTAAAATCTTGATAAAGAAATGAAAGTATTCATACTCTAATCTATTATCGTCTATAGTGATATTTTATTTTTTAAAAGCTTAAAATGCAAAACATGAAATATTGTCAAGTAATCAATAGAATATCAACATTTTAAAAGTTTCATTTAAAAAACTTTAAAGAAAGAGCCAGTGAATTCAATTTACGTTTTAAACTATTTAATAGAGGTATTTGTTGTACATGTGGTTTTAGTTTGACATAAACAAAAATTTCTCTCTGGAAACATTTAACCTGAGTTGGAAATGAAATCTGAACTGTAAAGGTTTTAATTCACCAAATAATTCTCCTCAAAATATAAATGATGATTCCCAACTGAGGAGTTCCCCAAAGTTCAGGACTCAGTCCCAGGACAGGAATGAGGGAAAACTCCTTGTAGGTCAAAAGCTGTGCTGAAGTCATAGGATTGCACTTGTGGGCCCTTAATTAGAGTGAGTTTTCTCAAACAGCCCCGGAAGGAGATCTGGCTGCTCAGGCAGTTTTGCTTTACATCAGCTGTTTAGGAAAGAAGAGAAGATAGTGTTAAATTTTGCTAAATGACATAGGTGGCACAATAGGAACAAAAATAACTTCTTGTGGTTTCCAGATCAAAATCAGAAGAATATTTTTCTACATAAGTGGCTTCAGTGATAGCAGAATTCATAGAAAACTATTAATAAACAATTTTAAGGTATAGTGACTTAAAAAGTCATAAAAGAGATTTTTATTTTATTAACATTTGTATCAATTACTTGGAACATCTAAAATGCATAATTTGAATCCAAAAATCGATGTGAGAGGATAAGACACATGTTTGTCCTCTAAAATGATTACTGACCCCTAAAATGATTCCCAACTTGGGGGTCATCTGAGAAGATGTTTCTCAGTGAAGTCATCCAGCTTCCTGTACATCACATCTGATGTTCTCGGAGTCTTACCTAGTGATTACCTTATATGCGCAGATTATTTTAATTTTTCCAAGAACTCCTAGGAATTTGAAATAGACTTTCTAAAATGGTAAAGGATTTATCACCCAAGCCATGTATTTTTCTTCATCCCTATTCTATATCCACATGACCTAAGACTTTCCCCAGTGGCAATGCCCCTCAAAAGTGAATGAGCAGAGCGGACGACATACGCACCAGGATAGCCACCAACATAAATGGGATTGTTGGTGTCAGCAGAGGTAGACTGGGTGTGTAGACTTTCAGCTCTAACTGCATTCCCATCGACAATCAGAACCACGCGATGTTTGCTTTTGTTTGCCTGAAGTGTGTGCCATTTTCCATCACAGAGAGTATTGGGAGCATTGGGTTTGTATGTGGCTGTTATCCTACCAGCACCATTGTTAACGTGAAACAAGAGCTAAACAAACAATAGACACAAGCAAATATCTCGGTGAATTTTTCCCTATTTAAGGAACCCAGTCCATTCACATAATGTTCTTGGAGTGGAAAAAATCAGAGCATTCTTCTAAAAAGGAGGGCTAACTATGAAAAACAAACAATGGTTTTGAAACATAGCCTCTTAAGGATTCTGATGCTATCCTATTCCCGAGGTTTCAGAATGGAAAATGGCCACCTCCATGGGAACAAGCCTGAGCCACGATCTTAGCATTGCATCCTCAGATCAGTGCCTCATTTTCAGCACAACAGGAGTGCATGGGTTTACTGAGGGTGTCAGTTCCTAGAAGTTGCTATAGCACCTGTGAAGGAACATTTACTAACTCCCTTCTGACAAACCATAGATGCTCTACTACAGCAAGTGGTAGCACAAAAAATTGGAGACCTGCAGAAGGTGAGAGGGAAGAATTGTGACTATCCTGTTGTAAGGTTCTTATGCTATATGTGAAGCTACTCATTTCAAGGTAGACTGTGACAAAGAGATATACTGTAAAGACTTGGGCAACCACTAGAAATATTTTTAAAAGAACAATAAATAATAAGCTAATAATAGAAGTAAAATATACAATACGTCAGAAATTACATTTTTGCAACTGTTAGACTTACAATAACATTTTTCAGATGTCACATAAAAATGTGCAAATGGAGCTTCCCTGGTGGCGCAGTGGTTAAGAATCCGCCTGCGAAGGCGGGGGATGCGGATTCGAGCTCTGGTCCGTAAAGATCCCACATGCCATGGAGTAACTATGCCCGTGAGATGCAACTACTGAGCCTGTGCTCTAGAGCCTGTGAGCCACAGCTACTGAAGCCCGCGCGCCTGGAGCCCATGCTCCACAACAAGAGAAGCCACCGCAATAAGAAGCCCGCACACGGCAGCAAGGAGTAGCCCCCGCTCGCCACAACTAGAGAAAGCCCGCACGCAGCAACAAAGACCCAACAGCGCCAAAAATAAATACATAAATAAAATAAAAATTTTTTAAATGTACAAATGGATAAAAAAATATTCAAAATTCTTTTGAAGTACAGCTAAGAAAAGATGTTGGCTATAAGCCACAGTGCAGAGCGTCAGCAATAGGATGTAAGGCACTTTTGTTTCAACATGAAGATGACATAAAAAGTGAATAATTGGAAATTTGGTTCTAGATATGTCTACTGTTTCTTAACTGCTCTGTCTCTGACACTGGGGTGAGGCAGGGGGACCCCATCCAGACTAAGCACCCACCTTGCCATTTACAATCTCTAATCCGATGGCATCCACTTTGGCACTGCTGATCCCCAGGAGGACACCATTCTCTGAGGAGGTACGAAACTCCAGCGTAATGTTCACATCTGATCGTACTTTGTAGCCTTCTTTGACTGAAAAACCAAGGAAGACCTCCAGCTGGTGGTGAGGCCTGCCCTGCCCAGGAAGGCCCAGGCTCAGAATGGCCTCAGGCTGGGCTGGCTGGCTGTGCATTTGGGCTCCTGATGAGGGTGAGGAGAGCTGGCTCCACTTCTTTCTCTGAATCCGGCTCCACCCCCACCAGCAAGTCATTTCCAACCCCCGAGCCTCAGCTTGCACCTCTGTAGGATGAAGCTGACTAGAGCTGAGGCACGCATATACTCCCAGCTACAGCCATGTGGGTAAAAAAAATCACAAGGGATTTGATCCACGTAACTCCATCATCATCTATCCAGGAAGAATGCACTTTATTTTCCCAATATCTACTTACTGGGTATGTCATTATTTGCTGAGTATATTAGTCGGAGTCCACACTAGGCTTTTTTTTAATTGAATGAATTTTTCATTCAGGTGATAAAAAAGCTGATAGGTTAGGGATATTAGCAATAGCAGGCAGTTGTTACCGTGCCCAGGGCTGAAGGAAAAATGGGAGAAGGTGGTGCTACTAGATCTTGGAAGCACAGAGTGAAGGAAGGCAGCCTGCTGGCTTTCCCCTCCTCCCTCCCAACCTCAGTCTTCCACTAGAGCCTTCCTGGAAGCCAGGGCAACGGAGCCCAGAAATTAGTTCTCTGTGATAGAAAGAACAACAGGGGCCAGAGAAGCACGGTTCTGAGTGCAAACAGGAAGTTAACCAGCAAATCAAGCATCTAAAATGGGGAGAGAATGTAAGATATATTACAAGGGCTAGTTCTAAGCCTTGAGGACTTTACATTCTAAGGCATTTTAGAGATTTACATTCCTCTACTTATAACTGATTAATATTTCAACAATCTAAATGGAGTTAATTTCTTCATCAAATCTGACTCACATTTGGCTGGCTGGTCCAGACATTTTATGCTACTGATTTTGAATTCAAAGGTCCTAATTAACTTGGACAGGGAAAGTATGCCTTATGTAAATCTGGGGAAAGTACAGATGAAACCAGCACCACATGTTGCACTCTGTCTGGAGTGGCACCACCCCTGGTGGAGGAAGCCACCTGCATAGCACAAGAGGTGAGAAGGCTTTTACGCTAGAAGCTGAGAAACCAGAATACACTAGAACATTTCACGAAACATGGTCTTGCTGCAGCTTATGCAGTGGGTCCTGTCCTATCATATAGTTCTTGGACCCATACTCAGGAGTGCAGGTGCGTCCCAGAGATTTCTTTCGAGATTGTTGATTATACATACCAAGGGCTGCATATCCACTTCCTTCAAAGAAAGTTCCTTCCTGGGCCGCTGCATAGCACCTGTTTACTGCAAATGCAGACACTGCGCTGTCCTTGTCCAGCTGTTTGCTGTTCACTGTCACCTCCCCAATGCACGCGGGGATGCTGTGGGTGATCTAAGCCAAATGATGCAGGAGTAGATGATGGTGAGGACAGTGAGAAGGGCAAGCACAAATTTTTCCTACACGTCAACAAAACACATTAAAACACTGCCTTTCGGTTTTAAAAATCTAATTGCCACCGTACTTCACATGAACGTCTAACTTAAAGCTACTATAGTGTAGTAAAAGGGTTTTATATTATTTTGAGTAAATATTGTGGAAATCAAGAATGAGCGGTTTTCTAATCTGCAAATACAAATTTGCCAGACTTTCCTGCACTGTCCTGGGGCTAAGTGGCTGTAGAAAGGGAACTGTTTGTTAACTAACCAGCAGGAAGGCTGGTTGGGCTTCAAGGAGGAGCTCCAACACACAATCTAGGAATGTGGATTGAAAGGCTTGCATCTTGCAGCCAAGCCCTGGGCGCAAACAAGATAATTTAAACATAAATATATTCCTCCACAAAACAAACACAACCACAGTAAAGGCAAAATGGGCCCAGAGAGAAAATGCTGCTTACATTTCCAATGTTCCTGGCCCTGTACTCGGAGGGAAGGCCTCCTAGGTACAACTTTCCTTCCACATCCAACGTGGTAGCATCTCCCGCCGTGGTCACCATGGGTGATTCCAGGCCATCAACCATCATGAAGCCCTTCCTTTTAAAGTATTCTGTCTTGACCTAGAGCGATGTGAAAACATGCATAATTTCTAAGGAATCTGAGAAATAGTAGTAATAACCTGAATGAAATCCTAAAGGATGGCTCAGGTTTTCATACAGTTGGTGTTGAGAGGAGGCTGAGCCTGGAGCTGGTTAGAACACAGCGTGCTCCAAAAACAGAAATATAGATCAATGGAACAGGATAGAAAGCCCAGAGATAAACCCACGCACCTATGGGCAACTAATCTATGACAATGGAGGCAAGGATATACAATGGAGAAAAGACAGTCTCTTCAATAAGTGGTGCTGGGAAAGCTGGACAGCTACATGTAAAAGAATGAAATTAGAACACTCCCTAACACCATACACAAAAATAAACTCAAAATGGATTAGAGACCTAAATGTAAGACCGGACACTGTAAAACTCTTAGAGGAACACATAGGACAGAACACTCTGACATAAATCACAGCAAGATCTTTTTTGATCCACCTCCTAGAGTAATGGAAATAAAAACAAAAATAAACAAATGGGACCTAATGAAACTTAAAAGCTTTTACAAAGCAAAGGAAACTACAAACAAGACAAAAAGACAACCCTCAGAATGGGAGAAAATATTTGCAAACGAATCAACGGACAAAGGATTAATCTCCAAAATATATAAACAGCTCATGCAGCTCAGTATTAAAAACAAACAAACAACCCAATCCAAAAATGGGCAGAAGACCTAAAGAGACATTTCTCCAAAGAAGACATACAGATGGCCAAGAGGCACATGAAAAGCTGCTCAACATCACTAGTTATTAGAGAAATGCACATCAAAACTACAATGAGGTATCACCTCACACCAGTTAGAACGGGCATCATCAGAAAATCTACAAACAACAAATGCTGGAGAGGGTGTGGAGAAAAGGGAACCCTCTTGCACTGTTGGTGGGAATGTAAATTGATACAGCCACTGTGGAGAACAGTATGGAGGTTCCTTAAAAAACCAAACATAGAACTACCATATGACCCAGCAATCCCACTACTGGGTATACCCTGAGAAAACCATAATTCAGAAAGACACATGCACCCCAATGTTCACTGCAGCACTATTTACAATAGCCAGGCCATGGAAGCAACCTAAATGCCCATTGACAGACGAATGGATAAAGAAGATGTAGTACATATATACAACGGAATATTACTCAGCCATAAAAAGGAACGAAACTGGGTCATTTGTAGAAACATGGATGACTCTAGGGACTGTCATACAGAGTGAAGTAAGTCAGAAAAAGAAAAACAAATATTGTATACTAACGCATATATGTGGAACCTAGAGAAATGGTATAGATGAACAGGTTTGCAGGGCAGAAATTGAGACACACATGTAGAGAACAAACGTACGGACACCAAGGGGGGAAAGTGGCGGGGATCGGGGGCTGGTGGTGTGATGAATTGGGAGATTGGGATTGACATGTATACACTGATATGTATAAAATGGATAACTAATAAGAACATGCTGTATAGAAAAAAACAAATTAAAAAAAAAAAAAAAAGAATACAGCATGCTCCAGAGTCCTAGTCACATCACAAGAACACAAATGCCATGTCGTCAGGTTTGGCCCATTCATGCCACCCTGGGCTTGATTTACTTCTCGTCAAGCCAAGGACATTTCTGGTGCCTTTTGTTCATTTACCAATGTTTGCTGAGTGCCTACTAAGTGTCAGGCACTGAGTGAGGCCCTGGGGATATTTCCAGAAGCAGAAAAGGTCCCTGCTCGCAAGGAGTTTACATTCTATGGGGCAGATGTCAGACACAAAGCAAGCTGGAAACCAAAGGGGATGATCCCACTACTGTGAAATGGAGTGGACACTAGGAACAGGTGGAGCAAAACTCAGAACGAGTGATCACAGTTTCCTGAGAGCGTACCGTGTGCCACTGGCCATCACTGAGCAGCGCAGGGTGCGAGACTTTTGTCCTGCCCTTCCCAAGATCGAACATGAAGTGGAGGCGGCCCCCGTGCAGCTGGAGCGTGGCGTAGTCAACCTGGTTCTGATGAGCCATGTAGTAAACCAGGCCACTGGAGGCGAACGTTCGGATGCTTAGCTGGACCAAGAGCCTGGAGGGAAGCAAGAGCTCAGCTATCAGGAATATGCTTTCACTTTTACTCTTTAACCTCAAAGAGAGACCCCAATAAGTGTTTCAACATTTATATTTAACATCTCAAGTCATTCATTCCTTCATTTACTTATCCATTCATTCAATTCATGGTTACTGCGTACCTCCACCTGCCAGGAACGGTTCTAGGAGCAGAGGATCAAGCAGTGAACCAAGGAAGGTCCCTTCCCCTCTGAAACTAATACCAGAAATATATCAGAGGGTTAAAACTGGGGCATGTGAAGGCCCAAGTGGTGGCTACATTAAGTAGTCAGGGCAGGCAACTCTGAAAGACGGTTATTTCTGAGATCTGAATGAAAGACAGGAGGAAGCCCCACAAACCTCTGCAGGAAAGGCCTGCATTTCATTTTCAGACAGTGCGGAGTATGTGGAAACAACTGGTTGATTCTGGTGGTCGGCCAGGAATCCCCAAGGGGGCCATGTGAGAGATGGCACCACATAGGGGTGGAGGAAGGTTTCATCTGGGTGTCTTCGCACAGAAGGGGGCACAGGGTCACTGAGGCACACGGGGACAAGGGAAGGAGAGCGTGGCGGATTTCAGTGTGAGTGCAGTGGGAAATCACGGGAGGGTTTTAAGAAGGGGGATGGGCATGGCTGGATTTATATCTTAAAAAGAACCTGTGATGCAAAGAGCAAATCAGATGGGGCCAGGGTGACAGCAGGTGTCAGGCTGGCAGCTGTTACAAGAGTCCACAGAGGCCAGGTTGGGGCTCAGACCAGGGTGGTTGGGGGGGTGGGGACACGGAGGAGGTGAAGTAATACATGAAATGTTCTGGACGAAGAAGCCTCAGGACTTGCTGAGGGACTGAATTTGGAGAGCAAGGGAAGGAACAAGCTCTAGGTGTGGGCCTTGGGCAGCCAGGTGAAGGTGGTGACGCCTACAGAAATGCAGGTTTCGGGGAGACGGTGAATTCTCTCTGGGTGCACTGAGGCTGAGAGGCCTGTCCCCATCCACGTGGAGATGTCCAGGCGGTTAGGTGTACAGCCCCTGACTTCTAGGTAAAGCTCGGAGCGAGCGATGTGGGTGCTGGTGCAAATAGATGGCATTTCACAGCCACTGGAACACAGAAGGCGCTGTGGAGGGGAGGCGGGAGGGCACTGCCCCCTCTGATAGCAGAGGAGCTGGAGGAGGAGACTGAGCAGTGGGCGGGGCGGGGGTGAGGGGAGCGTGGGGCCTCAGCCGCGAAAGACACAGAGGGGCCTCGGGCGCTGATGCCGCTGAGCGCCTGGAGGGGGCGGCACCACCATGCACGGGTGGGGAGAGGAGGAAATGGGAGGCGGGGAAAGACAGCCAGCCACGTAAGGCAACTCTTCCAAGATGTTCCACTGTGAAGCAGAGCCAGGATATTGAGTGGGGTGGGCTGGGGTGTGCAGTGTACCAGAGTGTTTCTGTTTTAAAAGTTAGGAACTCCTAGAGAGGAAGTCGGTGCAGTGGTCACAAGCACCTGGATGGGAGTCTGAGCAGATGGCTCAATTTCCTGGTCTATAAAATGAAGATAATACCCTCCTCACAGGATAATTATGAGGACTAAGTTGGGGTTTGTGTGTAAAATACTGAGACGGTCTCTGGTACAAGTGTTTGCTCCTTGGTCTCCCTGATGACGGGGTGATGGAGGTGATTCTTTGTGCTGACAGGATCAGGTATGAAAGAGGGAGAAATGGATGCTGCCCGTGTCCTGGGAGGAGGGGTGACAGCTCCAGTGAGCAAGACGAGGACCCTTCCTCCACGTGGCAGGGGAGGGGCGGGGGGACAGAGGCAGGGTGCTCCTTCTAATGGTGGACAGAAGAACGGGCTCTTTCTTCTCAGTGAGGCAAGACAGCAGCTGGGGCATGAAGGGAGCTGTGGGGATGCATAGAGTTTTGAGAGAAGAGAAGAAGCTACAAAAAATAAAAAATGTGAATGTATTAGAGACGTACTGGCTCCCCATATGTTTGGAGTTTGGAGGTTCCATCTGAGATCTGTGGCCACAGCTTTAAAGTCAAACCAGGTAGGAAAAAGAGATGCATCTCTGCAGCCCTGACCACCAGCTCGGGCTTCTGGCATGGATTAGGCCCCATATGGGCTTTACCTGGGGTCACAGTGAAGAGATGAGAGAGTTAAGGGAGTTTGCAGAGGAACACCTGTAATAAAGGCATCAAACCTATCTGGGTAAGGGGGTAAACTGTGCTGTGGGAGATAGAAAAAGGGTGATGATGCTGAGAAAGCATGAGGGCTCAGGGGTCTTGATGCAGTTGGGGGACTGCTGGAGCCGAAGTTAAGGAGGAGAAAGAGGGTTTAGTAGGATGTTTGAGGTAGAGGTTGTGGATGTGGGGTGGGTACTTATGTAGTACTCCAGGGTGTGAGCATGGGAGAGGGTGGCTCAGAGGGAAGGACGAAAAGACAGATCTAAGCCAGAGGACCTCAAAGATGAGGTGCTGGGCGGCTGCTGAACTTATGGGGAATGATGGCAGGGGCTGCAGAGAGAAGATGCTGAGCTGAGATGTGTACTGGGGTGGTGAGTTCAGATGACACGGCAGAGGCACAGAGCATGGCAGGCCTGAAGGTGTGAGCCACAGAAAGAGCAGGGAGGACTGTGGGTCCTTGGCCATGAGATCCCTGGGATGTGAGCCGGCTTCACCGAACGGAGAAGGGTACCTGGGACAGGCATGTGTGAGGGCCGGGGGACCGTGCAGACTGGTGTGGGTGTGGCACCAGGAATTTGGGTGCACAGTGAAAGTTTGGATAGGCAGTTTCATCAGATTAGTGAATGCTTACTGTAGAATGGGGTTCAAAGGCCAGATGATAGATCCAGAGAACCTGGGATTCCAGAAGGAAGGGGGATTTAGATACCTACGTGCTTTCCTACATACACACAGACAGGCAGCAACCAGCCATCATCAGGATGGGGTAAAGACAAACCACAGCACCCCACTTAATCGCGTTTAAGCATCTGAGGTCCACAGAGGCTACCTTCCCCTCTTTGCCTTCTCACTGCTGCCCTATGGTGGCAAGTTGAACACTCCATGGTGAAACACAAGAAGCTTCTTCTAGAAAAGACCCATTGCTGAAGAATACATCCTGGACTCATCTAGCAGTGAGATACCTCATGAGGACGTTAGAGCAATGCCTACCTCTTTCTGACAGCCAGCTGATTAAAGGGCAGCACCAAGTGGCTGCCTCCTGCGAGGCCGAACTGGTGGGCGTTGGGGACGTACTCCGGGGCTCTGTCCACGGCACACGATTCCTGTAAGACACGCACACGGTTCTCAGCCACGCACGACCAGGACCCCCACTAACACTGACGTGTTTTTCCACGAGGGAAACATCTCAGAAGCAATTGTGTCAGAGCACCAGCAACGCAAACACACAGCACCGATTTTACCTTCTTTGCTTCGAACAGTTTACTACACATCCCCTTCTTTGTCTCTCTGAGAAGGCAACTAGAGCTTTTGTTTTTCACCTCAGCCCCCCTCAAATTCACCTAAATTCCCATGAATTTTCATCAGGCCTAAGGGGCAAAGGCCTTGCTCTGTGCCCCTTTGCCCCTGAAACCCCTGCTCTGGGGAGGGCCTGAGGATGCCAGCGGTTACAGGAGCACCTGCCTCACAAGCACCGGGCAGCTGTAAGTGCCCACAGGTGACAGGCCGAGCCAGTTCCACCCAGACAGGAACGGGTGCAGCCAGGAGGAGCCGGGCTGGAGGGGCAGGTGCCCTGACTCTGGACCAAGTGAGGCCTTAGACTCAGTTTTCCAGGTCGGTGGACGGATGCTACCAAGACAACTGTCCTGAACTCAAAGATGGGCCCTGCTCGCAAGGTACTGCTTTTGTGTGATTGTGCCATCTAAATCAGAGTGTAAACTTTCAACCAAGGAAGTAGAGAAATCAGAAAAGGGAAAGAAAAGTGAAAACTGACAATGGCTGCTGTTAAAAATACTTGGTCAAACTGGCTTTTCCTAGATGAATCAAATCTTATTTTTTAAAGCAACAATGATACGTATGATGGCCTATATAAATACTTATTTTCATGTTTCTGACTAAATCCAAAGTGATACTGAGTCCTTATAAAGCCTCTGCCTCAAAGCTGGCTGTGTGGCAACCAAAAGAGGCACCCGAGCATTAGAGCTTGCAGCTCGGGACACTCTGCCATGTCTGATACGCTGTTTTCTCAGAGAGCCATCCTGCTTGCCCCCCTGCTTCTCATCACAGGGGTGACCCTGTAACTCTCCCAGATTCCTTTGGAAAGTGGCTTCCAGCTGGTTCATCCAGCCAATGGAAGGCAGTGCTGGGAGGCTGGAGGGTGAATGGGAGAAGCCGCATGTCTCTCCCTCCTTCCTGCCTCCCTGGCAGGGCCTGTCTTCTCTGTGCTCCAGCGCCCACTGGGAGACGCTCTGCTCAGACTTGCTCCCTGGGCGGCCCCGGCTCTTCCCTCTGTGTGCTCATGGCTCCTGTGTGCTCCTGCAGCTTTATCATTAGGTCCCCATTTTAATGTCCTTTGGGTGGTGCTCTTTTTTTCTGACTGGACCTCAACCATAGAATTAAAGAAAGCCCTTCTTACTGGACTTGGTAAAGGCTGGGGCTCTGGCGGGTGTTCGCTGTCCTCTCCGTGGAAAGCAAGCTTTGGCCGTTCTGAGAGCAAGCAGGAGTCCAAGTCCACGTGTTCATAGCCAGTGGCACTAGTGAAATCCAAAAGTCTAGATACAAACAAAGTGTTTTCAAAATTAATGGAGATAATACAAACCAACACATGAACCAAGGTCATGTGATTATTGAACACTTAAAATCCATTAAAAAACATTAATATACGCGTGCCACAACTACTGAAGCCCGAACGCCTAGAGCCCATGCTCCGCAACAAGAGAAGCCACCGCAAGAAGCCCATGCACCGCATAGAAGAGTAGCCCCCACTTGCCGCAACTAGAGAAAGCCCACATGCAGCAACAAAGACCCAATGCAGCCAAAAATTAATTAATTAATTTTTAAAAAATCTACACACTACAATTCTGAAAGGCAAAACTATAGAGACAGAAATGAGATTAGTGGCTGCCAGGGACTAAGCATGGGCGAGATGACTGACTACAAAGGGGCACAAGGAAACTTTGGGGGTGATGGCAATCAAATGTGTAGTAGTTATATAACTATGTATTTGTCAAAGCTCATCAAACTGTACACCTAAAAGAGTTAATTTTGCTGTATTTAAATTATACCTCAATAAACCTGACTTTTTAAAAAACAAACAAACATTAATATAATACTCTTAGAGTAACCAAATTGACTGTCTCCCACAGGGACTAGAAGTCCACATAACCTCCCTTATCTATTGTCTTGTTTGATTCTTCTGCCTGAAATGGCAGCCCCCTGTCCGCCCGCCCCACAGCCCATCCCCGCTGTGTCCACCTGGCCATTCCTGAGTGTCCCTCAGGAGTCGGCT
Source organism: Lipotes vexillifer (assembly GCF_000442215.2). Taxonomy (NCBI): domain Eukaryota; kingdom Metazoa; phylum Chordata; class Mammalia; order Artiodactyla; family Lipotidae; genus Lipotes; species Lipotes vexillifer. The sequence continues at coordinate 2,510,812 of NW_006786302.1, read as the reverse complement.
CAAATGTTGTCACCTGCTCCTGCAGCCTTGGCTGGGCTGCCTCAGGGCAAGAAGCTGGCTGTGGCTCCCACAGCGCTGCACAGTGGCCTCCATGAAACACTGGCTTCTTTCTCACAGTTTCCCTTTGCCAGGAAGTCATGAACTACCCTTGTCATATGTCCCTTTACTCTACAACATGTCCCCTGTCTGCACGTCCTTTGTTGGCACTTTCTGAGGACATGGCTGTGAACAGTAGTACATAGATGTTTCTGCCCTATCAGGTTCCCAGTCTCACAGCTTTCAGGAACAAGAAGATGCCTAATTGATTAATTAATAAACAATTGGGTGAATAAATACATCAAGTTACAAATAACTGCTCAAGGTTCTGACATCATCATTGTGTTGAAACCCAAGACGATGTTTTATTCTTTTAAATTTCAAGGCTCCTAAGAGGTTCCTTCACAGAGGACACTGCCACCATGAAAGATCCAAGTCCTTGCTCAAGGTCACAGAGCAGGTCAGCAGCCCACCAAGGAGGGGAACTTCAGTCTCCTGACACTCAGGCACATTTAGTTTTTCCTGTGCGGGTTCTGTCCACCCTCTCCCCCCCACCACCACCCAGGACAGAGCACAGCATGCTGACCACAGGCAGAGGGGCAGTGAACAGGAAATAAATGCCTGTGGGCACATATAATTCCCTTCCTCGCGTGGGAGCAGAGACATCCAGTTCTTAATAAGACAGTAATTGTTCTAGGAGGAGCCACTAATAATCTGAAGTTGCAAGTAGCCCAGCAGTAAAGGGTCCTTTAAAGCAATGAGCTCAAGACAGCAGGAAGCTTGTATCACAAAATCTCTACATTCTCAAAAATGCATGCCAGGAGACTTTCAAGATGGCAGAAGAGTAAGACGCGGAGATCACCTTCCTCCCCACAGATACACCAGAAATACATCTACACGTGGAACAACTCCTACAGAACACCTACTGAACGCTGGCAGAAGACCTCAGACCTCCCAAAAGGCAAGAAACTCCCCACGTATCTGGGTAGGGCAAAGGAAACAAGAAAAAACAGAGACAAAAGAATAGGGACACGACCTGCACCTCTGGGAGGGAGCTGTGAAGGAGGAAAGGTCTCCACACACCAGGAAGCCCCTTCGCGGGCGGAGATGGGAGCTGGGTCGGGGGGGAGCTTCGGAGCCGCGGAGGAGACCGCAGCCACAGGGGTGCGGAGGGCAAAGCGCAGGGATTCCCGCACAGAGGATCGGTGCCGACCGGCACTCACCAGCCCGAGGCTTGTCTGCTCACCTGCCGGGACGGGTAGGGGCTGGGAGCTGAGGCTCGGGCATGGGAGATCAGATCCCAGGGATAGGACTGGGGTTGGCTGCGTGAACACAGCCTGAAGGGGTTAGTGCGCCACAGCTAGCCGGGAGGGAGTCTGGGAAAAACTCTGGACCTGCCTAAGAGGCAAGAGACCACTGTTTCAGGGTGTACGAGGAGAGGGGATTCAGAGTTCCGCCTAAACGAGCTTCAGAGACGGGCGTGAGCTGTGGCTGTCAGCACAGACACCAGAGACGGGCATGAGACACTAGGTTGCTGCTGCAGCCACCAAGAAGCCTGTGTGCGAGCACAGGTCACTCTCCACACCTCCCCTTCTGGGAGCCTGTGCGGCCCACCACTGTCAGGGTCCCGTGATCCAGGGACAACTTCCCCAGGAGAACACATGGCGTACCTCAGGCTGTTGCAATGTTATGCTGGCCTCTGCTGCCGCAGGCCCGCCCTGCACTCCATGCCCCTCCCTCCCTCCAGCCTGAGTGAGCTAGAGCCCCCAAATCAGCTACTCCTTTTAACCCGGTCCTGTCTGGGCGGGGAACTGACACCCTCAGGCGACCTACATGCAGAGGCGGGGCCAAACCCAAAGCTGAACACCAGGAGCTGTGCGAACAAAGAAGAGAAAGGGAAATCTCTCCCAGCAGCCTCAGGAGCAGCTGATTAAACCTCCATGATCAATTTGATGCACTCTGCATCTCTGGAATACCTGAATAGACAACAAATCATCCCAAAATTGAGGCGGTGGACTTTGGGAGCAATTGTAGACTTGGGGTTTGCTTCCTGCATGTAATTTGTTTCTGGTTTTATGTTTATCTTAGTTTAGTAATTAAAGTTCATTATCATTGGTAGATTTGTTAATTGATTTGGTTGCTCTCTTCTTTTTTTTATATATAGATATATATATATTTTTTCCTTTTTCTTTATTTTTTTCATTTTTTAGTGGCACGTGGGCCTCTCACTGTTGTGGCCTCTCCCGTTGTGGAGCACCGGCTCCGGACATGCAGGCTCAGCAGCCACGGCTCACGGGCCCAGCCACTCCACGACATGTGGGATCTTCCCAGACTGGGGCACGAACCCGTGTCCCCTGCATCAGGAGGCGGACTCTCAACCACTGCACCACCAGGGAAGCCCTCCTTTTTCTCTTTTTGTGAGTGTGTATGTGTATGCTTCTTTGTGTGATTCTGTCTCTACAGCTTTGCTTTTACCATTTGTCCTACGGTTCTGTCTGTCCTTTTTTTTTTTTTTTTTTTTTTAAGTTTTTAGCAATTGCTATCATTGGTGGATTTGTTTTTTGGTTTGGTTGCTCTCTTCTTTCTTTTACTACTTTTAAATTTTCTTACTTTTAATTAAAAGATTTTTATTTTAACAACTTTATTTTATTCTTTCTTTCTTTCTCCATTTTCTTCTGAGCCATGGGGCTAACAGCATCTTGGTGCTCTGGCCACATGTCAGGCCTGTGCCTCTGAGGAGGGAGAGCGAAGTTCAGGACATTGGTCCAGCAGAGACCTCCCGGCTCCACGTAATATCAAACGGCGAAACCTCTCCCAGAAATCTCCATCTCAATGCTAAAACCCAGCTCCACTCAATGACCAGCAAGCGACAGTGCTGGACACCCTATGCCAAACAACTAGCAAGACAGGAACACAACCTCACCCATTAGCAGAGAGGCTGCCTAAAATCATAATAAGGTCACAGACACCCCGAAACACAACACTGGACGCAGTCCTGCCCACCAGAAAGAGAAGATCCAGCCTCATCCACCAGAACACAGGCACCACTCGCCTCCATCAGGAAGCCTACACAACCCACTGAACCAACCTTAGCCACTGTGGGCAGGCACCACAAACAACGGGAACTACAAACCTGCAGCCTGCAAAAAGGAGACCCCAAACACAGTAAGTTAAGCAAAATGAGAAGACAGAGAAACACACAGATGAAGGAACAAGGTAAAAACCCACCAGACCAAACAAATGAAGAGGAAATAGACAGTCGACCTGAAATAGAATTCAGAGTAACGATAGTAAAGATGATCCAAAATCTTGGAAACAGAATGCAGAAAATACAAGAAAAGTTTAACAAGGACCTAGAAAAACTAAAGAGCAAACAATGATGAACAGCACAATAAATGAAATTAAAAATTCTCCAGAAGGAATCAATTGCAGAATAACTGAGGCAGAAGAATGGATAAGTGACCTGGAAGATAAATAGTGGAAATAACTACCACAGAGCAGAATAAGGAAACAATGAAAAGAATTCAGGACAGCCTCAGAGACCTCTGGGACAACATTAAACGCACCAACATTCGAATTATAGGGGTTCCAGAAGAAGAAGAGAAAAAGAAAGGGACTGAGAAAATATTTGAAGAGATTATAGTGGAAAACTTCCCTAATATGGGAAAGGAAATAGTTAATCAAGTCCAGGAAGCACAGAGAGTCCCATACAGGATAAATCCAAGGAGAAATACGCCAAGACACATATTAATCAAACTGTCAAAAATTAAATACAAAGAAAGCATATTAAAAGCAGCAAGGGAAAAACAACAAATAACACACAAGGGAATCCCCATCAGGTTAACAGCTGATCTCTCAGCAGAAACTCTGCAAGCCAGAAGGGACTGGCAGGACATACTGAAAGTGATGAAGGAGAAAAACCTGCAACCAAGATTACTCTACCCAGCAAGGATCTCATTCAGATTTGATGGAGAATTAAAACCTTTACAGACAAGCAAAAACTAAGAGAATTAAGCACCACCAAACCAGCTTTACAGCAAATGCTAAAGTAGCTTCTCTAGGCAAGAAACACAAGAGGAGGAAAAGACCTACAATAACAAACCCAAAACAATTAAGAAAATGGTAATAGGAACATAAATGTTGATAATTACCTTAAATGTAAATGGATTAAATGCTCCAGCCAAAAGACATAGACTGGCTGAATAGATACAAAAACAAGACCTGTATATATGCTGTCTACAAGACACCCACTTCAGACCTAGGGACACATACAGACTGAAAGTAAGGGGATGGAAAAAGATATTTCATGCAAATGGAAATCAAAAGAGAGCTGGAGTAGCAATTCTCATATCAGACAAAATAGACCTTAAAATAAAGACTATTACAAAAGACAAAGAGGGACACTACATAATGATCAGGGATCGATCCAAGAAGAAGACACAACAATTGTAAATATTTATGCACCTAACATAGGAGCACTTCAATACATAAGGGAAATACTAACAGCCATAAAAGGGGAAATCGACAGTAACACATTCATAGTAGGGGACTTTAACACCCCACTTTCACCAATGGACAGATCATCCAAAATGAAAATCAATAAGGAAACAGAAGCTTTAAATGATACATTAAACAAGATGGACTTAGTTGATATTTATAGGACATTCCATCTAAAAGCAACAGAATACACTTTCTTCTCAAGTGCTCATGGAACATTCTCCAGGATAGATCATATCTTGGGTCACAAATCAAGCCTTGGTAAATTTAAGAACATTGAAATTGTATCAAGTATCTTTTCCGACCACAACGCCATGAGACTAGATATCAATTACAGGAAAAGATCTGTAAAAAACGCAGACAGGTGGAGGCTAAACAATACACTACTAAATAAGCAAGAGATCACTGAAGAGATCAAAGAGGAAATCAAAAAATACCTAGAAACAAATGACAGTGAAAACACAACAACCCAAAACCTATGGGATGCAGCAAAAGCAGTTCTAAGGGGGAAGTTTACAGCAATACAATCCTACCGCAAGAAACAAGAAACATTTCAAATAAACAACCTAACCTTATACCTAAAGCAATTAGAGAAAGAAGAACAAAAAACCCCCAAAGTGAGCAGAAGGAAAGAAATCAAAAAGATCAGATCAAATAAATGAGAAAGGAATGAAGGAAACAATACCAAAGACAATAAAACTACTAAAAGCTGGTTCTTTGAGAAGATAAACAAAATTGATAAACCATTAGCCAGACTCATCAAGAAAATAAGGGAGAAGACTCAAATCAATAGAATCAGAAATGAAAAAGGAGAAGTAACAACTGACACTGCAGAAATACAAAAAATCATGAGGGATTACTACAAGCAACTCTATGCCAATAAAATGGACAATCTGGAAGAAATGGACAAATTCTTAGAAATGCACAAACTGCCAAGATGAATCAGGAAGAAATAGAAAATATAAACAGACCAATCACAAGCACTGAAACTGAGACTGTGATTAAAAATCTTCCAACAAACAAAAGCCCAGGACCAAATGGTTTCACAGGTGAATTCTATCAGACATTTAGAGAAGAGCTAACACCTATCCGTCTTCAAACTCTTCCACAATATAGCAGAGGGAGGAACACTCCTAAACTCATTCTACAAGGCCACCATCACCCTGATACCAAAACCAGACAGAGACGTCACAAAGAAAGAAGACTACAGGCCAATATCACTGATGAACATAGATGCAAAAATCCTCAACAAAATACTAGCAAACAGAATCCAACAGCACATTAAAAGGATCATACACCATGATCAAGTGGGGTTTATCCCAGGAAGGCAGGGATTCTTCAATATATGCAAATCAATGTGATAAACCATATTAACAAACTGAAGGAGAAAAACCATATGATCATGTCAATAGATGCAGAAAAAGCTTCTGACAAAATTCAACACCGATTTATGATAAAAACCCTCCAGAAAGTAGGCATAGAGGGAACTTACCCCAACATAATAAAGGCCATATATGACAAACCTACAGCCAACATTGTTCTCAGTGGTGAAAAACTGAAAGCATTTCCATTAAGATCGGGAACAAGACAAGGATGTCCACTCTCACCACTATTATTCAACATAGTTTTGGAAGTTTTAGCCACAGCAATCAGAGAAGAAAAACAAAAGGAATCCAAATTGGAAAAGAAGAAGTAAAGCTGTCACTGTTTGCAGTGACATAGAGAATCCTAAAGATGCTACCAGAAAACTACTAGAGCTAATCAATGAATTTGCTAAAGTACCAGGATACAAAATTAATGCATAGAAATCTCTTGCATTCCTATACACTAATGATGAAAAACTGAAAGAGAAATTAAGGAAACACTCCCATTTACCACTGCAACAAAAAGAATAAAATACCTAGGAATAAACCTACCTACGGAGACAAAAGACCTGTATGCAGAAAACTATAAGACACTGCTGAAAGAAATTAAAGATGATACAAATGGATGGAGAGACAGACCATGTTCTTGGATTGGTAGAATCAACATTGTGGAAATGACTCTACTACCCAAAGCAATCTACAGATTCAATGCAATCCCTATCAAACTACCAGTGGCATTTTTCACAGAACTAGAACAAAAAATTTCACAATTTGTATGGAAAAGACCCCGAATAGCCAAAGCAATGTTGAGAAAGAAAAACGGAGCTGGAGTAATCAGGCTCCCAGACTTCAGACTATACTACATAGGTACAGGAATCAATACAGTATGGTACTAGCAGAAAAACAAGTATATAGATCAATGGATAGAAAGCCCAGAGATAAACCCCCGTGCCTATGGTCACCTTATTTTTGATAAAGGAGGCAAGAATATACAACGGAGAAAAGACAGCCTCTTCAATAAGTGGTGCTGGGAAAACTGGACAGCTACATGTAAAAGAATGAAATTAGAACACTCCCTAACACCATACACGAAAATAAACTCAAAATGGATTAGAGACCTAAATGTAAGGCCAGACACTATAAAACTTAGAGGAAAACATAGGCAGAACACTTTATGACATAAATCACAGCAAGATCCTTTTTGACCCACCTCCTAGAGAAATGGAAATAAAAACAAAAATAAACAAATGGGACCTAGTGAAACTTAAAATTTGCACAGCAAAGGCAAACATAAACAAGATGAAAAGACAACTCTCAGAATGGGAGAAAATATTTGCAAATGAAGCAACTGACAAAGGATTAATCTCCAAAATTTACAAGCAGCACATGCAGCTCAATATCAAAAAAACAAACAACCCAATCCAAAAATGGGCAGAAGACCTAAATAGACATTTTTCCAAAGAAGATATACAGATTGCCAACAAACACATGAAAGGATGCTCAACATCACTAATCATTAGAGAAATGGTAATCGAAACTACAATGAGGTATCACCTCACACAAGTCAGAATGGCCATCAAAAAATCTACAAACAATAAATGTTGGAGAGGGTGTGGAGAAAAGGGAATCCTTTTGCACTGTTGGTGGGAATGTAAATTGATACAGCCACTATGGAAAATAGTAAGGAGGGTCCTTAAAAAGCTAAAAATAGAACTACCATACGACCCAGCAATCCCACTACTGGGCATATATCCTGAGAAAACCGTAATTCAAAAAGAGTCATGTACCCCAATGTTCATTGCAGCTCTATTTACAATAGCCAGGACATGGAAGCAACCTAAGTGTCCACTGACAGATGAATGGATAAAGAAGATATGGCACATATATACAACGGAATATTACTCAGCCATAAAAAGATACGAAATTTAGCTATTTGTAGTGAGGTGGATGGACCTAGAGTCTGTCATACAGCATGAAGTAAGTCAGAAAGAGAAAAACAAATACCGTATGCTAACACATATACATGGAATCTAAAAAAAAAAAAAAAAATGGTTCTGAAGAACCTAGGGGCAGGACAGGAATAAAGACACAGACGTAGAGAATGGACTTGAGGACATGGGGAGGGGGAAGGGTAAGCTGTCACAAAGTGAATGTGGCATGGACATATATACACTATCAAACATAAAATAGCTCGTGGGAAGAAGCCACATAGCACAGGGAGATCAGCTCGGTGCTTTGTGACCACCTAGAGGGGTGGGATAGGGAAGGTGGGAGGGGGATGCAAGAGGGTGGGGATATATGTATAGCTGATTCACTTTGTTATAAAGCAGAAACTAACAAATCATTGTAAAGCAATTATACTCCAATAAAGATATTTTTTTAAAAAAAGCATGCCAAAATGTATTTGACCTCTGCTCTGTGTTGACAGTACTATGGAACTAATGTTTAGTGGTTCTTTTTTTTCTCATGCATGATGACCAGATTTTTCCATCATTCTAGTCTAATAAATCCATTTGGGGGAGTTTATAGAACATGGGATTCATTTGTTATTTGGGAACTTGTAGAATTTGGGGCCATCTCAAACAGCAAAATTAAGTTGTAGATTAGTGTCAGTACTGGGCATTAAAAGATCAGGAAGTGCAAAATCATGCTGAGAGCACAGTCACACTTACTCCATGTTAAAGATCAGGTTTTGGATACAGCCATGAAATGAGCTTCTCAGCTTGAGCATGGGTGTCCCCTCGCCCTCTGGAACACCACCTATGTACAGGTTGGACACACTTATTGTCCTGCTTTCTGCTGATGGGCCCAGCTTCATTTCCACAGGAGCTGTCTCATCCAGTTGGACAGTGATAATTCTAAAAGGTTAAAGGAGAAAATAAAGGTTTTAAAATATAATGAAACATAACTGTCCATTTTAATATCTAATTCCAGCAAGTTCTTACTGAATTATAAAAGTTTCTTGAAGATACATTTTAACATGACATTTAACATGTGTGTGAATAAAAAAGTGAATCTTGAGTATTAAAACCTACAGGTAAATGTTCTCCAAAAATGAATGGAATGGGATTAAATACTATTCAGTTCAATTGCTTTTTGGAGAGAATCTTTTACTTCTTTACCTGTGACAAAATGTGCAGTGTTTTTTTTAAAACTTGTGGTCTACAATTTTGGAGAGAAATTATATAGAAATATTGATACGACACTGTTTACTATTTCACTGTTTACATTTTACTATTTACTATGTCACTATTTGCTATTTTACCATTCACTATTAGAATTTACTAATACTGTAACACTATTTGACACAGAATTATTCCAGTGTAAAGACAATTTATGCCGGGCCCCAGAAAAGGGCAGGTTTAAGGCTGTTCAATTATGAAAATTCTGCAAATATCTTATTACAAAGCAGATCAAACTGTTTTCCAAAGAGGTATTCTATTAAGCTTCTAGAATTATTTTGGAATTATAAAGACTCTGAATGACATCATACTAATTATCCCAATCATTTCACTGCATACAGGCTTCCTACTGGGGAGCCTCCGTAAGGTGACGCAAATACCTCCCGGTCCTTATCAAGGAGATGGAATGCTCTTGACCGTCGCCATATGTGCCCGTGGGAGCATGCAGGAGAGCTCTTCTCAGGCTGGTTCCATCCCCAGGATTAACATGCACTTCAATGTGGCCTTCAATTAGCATGATGGAAAAGAAGGGCTGGGAAGGTCACACAGAGAATTCCCATAGAAAAGACATTACTATAGGATTTAAAGAATTATCATCTTATGGAGGTAATGTGGGAGTACTGGCACCAAGGAAGCAGTTCCTTAAGAATATCACCATCTAACACAACTATTTTATACTTTGTATATTGCTTTCTAACCTCTGCTGACATAATTTACATTCTGCATTATGCTATTATCACTAACCATATCAATTTCCATTTCTACAGTCTTCATACTTATTATTTATTGGTACATTATGTACTAACAAACAGTTACATTGTAAGTCATTGATCTGTTCCTCCCTTTCCCGTTTTACTGAGATATAATTGACATATACCATTGTGTTAGTCTTAGGTATACAACACAACCATTGGATATTTGAATATACTGTAAATGATCAGCTCATATAGTATTCTTGTAGGGAGAACTTTTTAAGATCTGCTCTCTTAGCACTTTCAAATACGCAATATGATATTGTCACTATAGTCACCATGCTGTACATCACATCCCCAGAACTTATCTTACAACTGGAAGTTCGTACCTTTGACCCCCTTCACCCACTTCTCTCCTGCCCCTACCTCTGATAACCACCAATCTGTTCTCTCTCTATGAGTGTTTTTTTAAGATTCCACATATAAGTGAGATCATACAGTATTTGTCTTTCTCTGTTTGACCTATTTCATTTAACGTAATGCCCTCAAGGTTCATGCATGTTGTTTTCAGTGGTAGGATTTCCTCCTATTTTATGGCTGAATAACATTCCACTGTATAAATAAATAGATAGATATTGATATATATGTATACATATACACACACATCTTTATCCATTTGTCTACTGATAGACACTCAGTTTGTTTCCATGTCTTGACTACAGTAAATAATGTTGCAGTGAACAAGAGGATATAGGTATCTCTTCAAGGTAGTGATTTCATTTCCTTCAAATATATACCCAGAAGTGGAATTGCTGGATCATATGGGAGTTTGATTTTTAGTTTTTTGAGAAAGCCCCATACTGTTTTCCATAGTGGCTGTACCAATATATTATACATTCCCACTAGCAGTGCCAAGGGTTCCCTTTTTTCCACATCCTCACCAGCACTTGTTATCTCTTATCTTTTTTTTTTTTTTTTTTTGCGGTACATGGGCCTCTCACTGCTGTAGCCTCTCCCGTTGCGGAGCACAGGCTCCAGACGCGCAGGCTCAGCGGCCATGGCTCACGGGCCCAGCCGCTCCGCGGCATGTGGGATCTTCCCGGACCGGGTCACGAACCCGTGTACCCTGCATCGGCAGGCGGACTCTCAACCACTGTGCCACCAGGGAAGCCCATCTCTTATCTTTTTTGATGGTTGCCATTCTCAGAGGTGTGAGGTGAAATCTCACTGTGGGATCTATTCCTTTTTAAAAAATGTAGGTAGTTTCTAACTTTTTATTACCATATGTAATGAACATTTAACTTTTTTTTTTTTTTGCCTGTGAAAGTTTTCTAAGATTTCTAAAGGTGGAATTAAAGAGTTGAAGGTTTGAAAATGTTTAAAGCTCTTAACACTCTTTTGCCACATTGAGAGAGGTCCACCAGCAGAACTGGAATGGGAGTGTTTCCCAAGGTCTTGCCAGCACTGGATGACACCGTTCCTTTTTGCTGACTTAGTAGCAAATTTTGATTTACAAGGGGTCCTATTAAGATTGGTGGAGAAAAACAGTGTGATAGTTCCTCAAGAAGTTAAACATAGAACTCCCATATGACCCAGCAATTCCACCCATAGGTATATACCCAAAAGAATTGAAAACAGGTACTCTAACAAATACTTGTGTGCAGATGTTCGTAGCAGCATTATTCACAATAGTCAAAAGGTAGAAACAACCCCAAACGTCCATCAGTGAACTAATAAATTATGCTATGTATGCACTGGGATAACATTCAGCCATGAAAAAGGAGGACATGCTGATACATGCTACAATGTGGATGGACCTCGAAAGCATGCTAAGTGAAAGATAAAATATCACTCATATGAGTCCACTTATATGAAATATACAGAATAGGTAAATTCATTCATAGATACAGAAAGAAGACTGGTGGTTTCCAGGGTTGGGGGAGGGGGTGAATGGGGAGTGACTGCTTGACAGGCATAGGCTTCTCTTTTGGGTGATGAAGATGTTTTGGAACTTGATAGAGAAAGTGGCCTCACAACATTATGAAAGCACTAAGTGCCACTGACTGTTTCACCTAAAAATGGTTACTTTTATTTTATGTAAATTTCATCTCAACTTAAAAAGGAAAAAAAGATTGGTGGAGCCCATAAACCAATCTGTCCTTGTCAGACCTTCACTCAGTGTCTCGTGAGGTATCTGGGGTCTACAGACTGGTGTTCCAGGTCAGGCTCTGAAATAACAGCTGTGTGATCTTGTGCAGGTTAGCCAGGCTCTCTGAATCCATTTCTCCCTCAGCAAAATATAGGAAGCAGCATTCACCCTGAAGTGTGGCTGTAATAATTATACAGCAATGTCTGTAAAATACCTTGCACAGTAGAGAACAGTACTCTAAATTGTAGCTGCATGGCTTCTACTTCATTAATACAATACATCAGCATTCTGTGAATCTCTTCAAATTAGATAATATATAAAGTTTGAGCAGAGGAAAGGTAAATATCACCTATCCTATAAGAATCCTAGGTAGACAGCAAGGATCTTTCTTCTCAACGGCCAGACAAGGAAGATGGATTATGCAACACAACGAGACCGCTGATTCGTAAGGGAAAGACATTCAACAATAATCACTTTTACTTATTAAAAACGCACACCCATTAACAACCAGGCACACATGTTGTAGAATATGTGTTATGACTAAGTCATCTTCTATCCAGTGTTTCCTGAAGTCATTTCCTTCCTGAGCTCCTGGCTTGAGAGCCTTTGAGCCACTCACCTTGTGGGCCTGCCGGTGACCTTGCTTCTCCCCATGCTGGCCCAGGGCAGCCAGGATGATGCCGCTGCTGTTCCTGGTGGCAAATGTTGCCAACAATTCCGAATCTGGTGACAAGGACTTGGGTGGCAATTCAACATAGCCGCCTCTCAAGAAGCTAACGCTTCGGACAGGCTGGTCACAAAGGAGAGGAGAAAGCACCATGAGGCCCACCCGCATGCTGAACCTCCCACCCTGGAGGCTGCTGCCGTTTTCCCCACCACCTCTTTTCTGTTCACACCCCTGGTTTAGATCCTGTTGCCTTATGATGTTAGTAAATCAGTGGGCATTTATAGAAACTCATCCCAATATTAATAAAACACTTCCCACCTCCAGTATACAGCCTTTTCTCACTCCATAGGAATTTCTGAGTAAATCAAAGGTCGATCTAGATATTTCCAGGTTTTTGATACAGCCCACGTAGCTTTTGCTGGTGACACCTTTCCTGTAGGGCAAGGCAAGAGAACATCAGCAACAAAATTGGATTTTATAACTCCAGTTTTGAAAGAAGAAATAAAAATGGACCTACAAATAAGAAAGATCTCTTTCCATGTGTCATTCTCATAAATGTCTAGTAGGGAAAGGCAAGAGAACAACAGCAACAAAATTGGATTTTATAACTCCAGTTTTGAAAGAAGAAATAAAAATGGACCTACAAATAAGAAAGATCTCTTTCCATGTGTCATTCTCATAAATGTCTAGGTCTTCCTCTAACAAGACTATTGATGGCGAAAATTCAGGTCAAACATGTACTCTCCTTAGGACTAAAGAAAGGGATTGAATTTAGTGAGGCTGATTACCTAGATGGCTACCTAGATAAAAGCATACTTAATATTTTAAGGGAAACTATTATAATCATTACCATTTAGATATACTCACTAAAACAGAGGCTAATTATAAGAGAGACAGTGCACTGCCATAAGGAAATTATAGCACTTAGATTTCAATCCAGTCTCCATGTAGAGCAAACATTCACCTCCCACGGGGGCAAGTGTGGGCAATGTGATTTCCCAGGATCTCTTGGTTAGAGACGGCATCGGCTCTTGTCCATACCACATATTCATGAACTTCCTCCTGAAGGAAATAACTGCATTTGGTGAAGTCTGGGATTATCCAGAACCCTTATTTCTTTGATACTAAGCCAATTCCATATTTTTATTAACAGAAATTGCCACTCTGCTGGGTGGGGTGAGCTTTAATGTACTCAGGCTAACATTTCCAAATGATGGAGACTACTGAACATCTCCCAGTTACACCCTGAAGCATCAGCTAGTGACAGGAGAACTGTGCAGGAACATGGCTCCTTGCTACATGTCATATCTCACTTTTTCTCTGTGCTGTGCAATGAGCTGTTGGCCATTAAGAAACCACATGATTTAGGGCAAATGTCAACCTTTCCGAATCTCAGTTTCTTCCATTGTAAGTGAGACTGGCCCCAATGATAACCAAGACCCATCTATCGTGAAAGTCTGTGATTTGAGATGTCTTCCTAGAAAAGGGACTCTGTCCTTTTCTTCAGGGTCTACGCTGTGTACCATTTAGGTAAAGAACAAATGAATTACAATACAGCTTGTAACCTCAGAAACATCCCCAATGCCACTATGTTAGGAATGACATCTGTAATCAGGGATTAGGGGAGAGGCTTCCAATCCTGGCTCTGCCTTGGCAGAGGGGTAAGACCTGGGACAAGCGACCAACTCCCCTGAAGTTTTGGGACATCTATTTCCAAGACCCTGAAGGTGGGTGACTGTGGTTGTAAACTATGTTCCTTGGAACTTTCACACATTTCTGGCAGAGAAGGGGGTGTGTCAGGAAGTGGATTCTGGGCTGCTCAACCCATAGCAACTGGAGTGGCTGCACTTCTGTATAAGAAGCCGGCTTGAAGATGAGGTACTGCTACAAATATACATTTGAAAACCACGGGGCTGAGTGACTCGGTTTGGACATTTGGTGATTCCACTCCCTGGAAGCTAGGCTGCCCTGACTGCTGGCCGTATATGCCTTTTTTATAATGGTGTGAAAGAAACTTAGAGCTTACTTTGTCCCCAGTCCAAAATTACAAAATTGAGGACAGTAAACTACAGAAAGTTTATGAAATTATTAAAGTCACAAAGCTAAACAAGAACAAGAATCAGTGCATCTCTCCTCTGCTACCTTTAATCCAACTTGCTGATGCTGGTCTTCAAACTTTCACATACATTATTCATTCTAATCACCAAAAGGGGAATCCAGATAAGTCTGCAGAAAGCATGATTCTTTTCTTCTTGTCACCAAAAAGATTATACCACTCTAGAATGTCTGGACAGGAGAGTGACGTGTGATGGAAAGTGGGTCTCCAAATATTGCACAGTAACAATTTTTAGATGTTTTATAGGCAATAAATAGAAAATCATAAATTCTATTGCAGAAGGCTTTCTTTACTTCCTAATTATATGGCATACTAATCAAAACAGAACGTTATGGGTTAAATTGTGTTTCCCCACCCCGACCAAAAGATCTTGAAATCCTAACCCCCAGTACCTGTGAATGTGACCTTATTTGAAAATAGGGTCTTTACGGTTGTAATCAAGTTAAGGTGAGGTCAGTAGGGTAGGTCCTAATCCAGTATGACTAGTATCTTTATAAAAAGGGGAAATTTGGACACTGAGAGACATACACAGAGGGAAGACAGCGTGTCCACACAGATAAAGAATGCCACCTACAAGCTGAGCAATGCCTGAAGCTACCAGAAGCTCAGAGAGAAGCATGGAACAGATTCTTTCTCACAATCCTCAGAAGGAAGCGGCCCTGCTGACGCCTGATTTCGGAACTGTAGCCTCCAGAACTGTGAGAGAACACATTTCTGTTGTTGAAGCTGCCCGGTCTGTGGAACTTTGTTATGGAAACTAAGGCAGTTGGTAATTAGGGACATGAAAATTCTGCAATGTGGTATCATACCTTACAACTCTTGACCTAGGTAATCCACCCACATAAATTGGATCCTTATCTAGACGATTGAGGTCAGAAGATGCTCCTGGAGTTTCCCCTTGCTTCGTTTCTTTGTAGCTGGTGTTATATGCATCAATAACTGCTAGGAGTCCTAGAGAAGATCAAGAGGAATAGACAAGAAAATTAGTCATTTTCTACAATAAAGTGAACACAGACGTCTAACAAAGGTCATTTACAAAGACATATTCTTTTACATTCTGCAAATTTGACCAGGGGATGTTCCTGACTGTTAAAAGACAAATGAAAACCCTCTTTAAAAAAGTCAATAAATCCAGAATATACATGCTAAATGGTAGCACTATGTGTGTCAAAGAAAATAGAATCAATTTGATCCTTGATTCCAATTCAGCATTTAACATTAAATAATGCATTTGGAAACCACAAACAAAGAGAATTAGAATATTCCTCCAGCAAAATGTGAATCCTGGTGCTTAGTATTCCAAAGAAAACAATGGCTTTTGATTAGAGTATCATTTAAGAATACCTAGAAAGCTAAAGTAAAAAAAGACTGCTGACTTTGGGAAGATTTCTATTCCTATGAGGGCGACCAACATTCCGTCCGTCTACGTGTGCATTTACCTTGCTTTCTGTTTCGCTGGAAGGCAATTTTGTACCAGGTTCCATTATTATAGCGTCTGTCGGTAATAAGAGCAAGAGGCCCAGAACCCAGGTCAACTGTAACTCTAACTCTGCCGTCGACCAAGTCGATGGATAAAAAGTCTTTCTGTAATAAAGAAAAGAGTTACCCAAGGCTACATTATTATCACAATATTTCCTTTCTCTCCAGGTCAGGGATGGCGGAAACCTCCTACAGTCAAACTAAGAAAACAGGACCTGGCCCAACAGTCCAAAATTAAAAGTGTCCACAAAGGCTTTCTAGAATAATATACAGACATATGTCAGATAAACTCATGGTCATCAAAATCTACAATGCAGGAAGAGAAGTGGAATCTCTATTTTTTTCATTTAGATTGACAACTGGGCCAATCCTAAAAATAAAACTAGAAGATTGAGAAAAATCAGCAGCACATAAGATAAAAATAAGAACATGAACTTCCTGTGATGGAATTCAAATAAGGTGGTCAGAGTGAGTAAACAAGACGTCTTATTCAAGCTCAAAATTTAATAATAAATGTTCAACTGATATTTATAATGATAGGAAGCTATTTTCTACTTGATGCGCTTCTATATTTTCCAAATGTTCTTCAACGATTTTGTACTGATAAATCATTTAAAATGGGGGATTGATATGGCATACATACGTACATATTATACTAGCATGTGCTCATAAAACAATCATTAAACATAAATATCCTCATAGCAATCCAACTGTATATACACAGTAGGGTGCAGGGCCCCACAGACTCTTACGGTGCCATTTGAAGCCAGGTAGAGAAGCAGCCCATTAGGTGAAAAGGTACTAAAAAGCATAATTATCTGCGTCACAGTAGCCCGGAGCATCTTCTCCACAACAGAATACCCACTCCCATCAAAATGGAAGGAAGCATCTTCATTTTGGGGGCTGCAAGGAGAGAAGGTGAAATACAATCTATTCTTAGGAAGGTAGTTAAAGAGAACACACGATACTTTTACTGAGTTCTTCCTCACGAAAGTTGTGATAGAGCATTTATTTCCATAATTTGATAACAAGCGTAAGTCATAATATCTTAAAATATGCTCCCCATGAGATTATGTGAGACAAGCACCCAGTTGCCTTGTAAGGAAATGAAAGTGAACGTGGGCAGTGTTCACTGTAGTAAAAAGAAATTCCCTCAAAGGATGGAGTACTGCTATAAATAGTTCTACTTGGTGACTAGATTTTCATTTGTTCTAATTCCCTTTAATGTGACTTTGATGTCCCTTAATGTCTAGTTTCCTTTAATGTCCTTTCTTAATTCCAGCACTTTCAGAATAAATTTTATATTGGCATGTATCACCTTATGCTCGTTTTCAACTAATTCAACTAAACTGGACTAATGATGGAAAACAAATACGTACCAATGTGCCAGAAGCATCAGTTTGCGAAAATATCACTGACAAAAAAGAATCTCAAAAATCTGCAGGATGAGCTTACAGCAGTTATATACCATGGACCCCAGCACTTAGATAAGTGTTTTCCAGATTTCCCAACGTCTCAAAAAGTTGACTTGATTCACTCTTCAGGTACAAAGTACTTAGAACATATCATTATTATGTTCAAAAAGTACTTTTCTGGAATGTCACAGGGCTCAAGAGTGAATTAGATTAGGGTGTTTTGGGGTATGAATTTGCATTTTTTCCAGTTGAAGGTGTAATAACCACTCTGTGTCACATCTCCAAGTAGGAACAGAATAACCCAGTGAAACTGTTTCCATTAACAAAAAATGTAGCAGTGCTTTGTAAAACCTGAGGTTTCAAATTTATACCTTTCTACAGTCCTGCTTTTTCTAAAAATTTGTCTTGAGATCTCTTATAAGGAAATATAACTTTAAGGAAATGCACTCTGCATAAACAAACTGTGGCCTAATCCTCAATTATTTAATCCTTAAAACTTTGGCCTCCTAGAAGCATGTCCCATTGCTTTATCTTTTGGCAACCGGTTTCATGTAGCTATGGACACACACTCTAGAACCAGATTGCTAGGGTTCAAATCCCAGCTCCCCAACTTACTAGCTGTGTGACCTCAGAAAAGTTACCTAACCCCTCTGTGTCTCATTTCCTTCATTTGTAAAATAGGGGTAACACTAGAACCTCTCTGGAAGGGCTATACATGACTTAATACATGTAAAGTTCTTTAAACGGTGCCTGGTACATAGCAAATGTTCACTCCGGTTTAGCTCTGAGTACTGTACTGTGTTCAGAGGTCCTAGTGGGGTCCCATTTTGCCTATTAAAAGCTGAGCCTCAAAGATTAAGTTCTTGCCCAAGAACACACACAAGAAAATGCAAAGCAGGTTTCAAACGAAGTTCCAGAAATCCGTCTGCCCTCTCCCTCCCCAGAGCTCAGGAGTTCTCCGTTCTCAGGAAGGTTGCGTCTTTGGTTCTGGCTTCTCTCCTTCAGCAGGGCCTGCCCAAGTCAGGTGGCCACCAAGAGGGATGAATGCAAAGGAAACGATGACTGAATGCAACTCTCCTGAGAAGGCTCACATCCCTCAGGTCAGCGGCACATTTCTGGGGCTCCTCCCCTGTGGGTCAGACTTCCGTTCTATAACCATGAGGCCCATGTGCCTTTCCCCAGCTGGGCCTCAGGAAGGCAGCTCCAGGCCCCTGCCTGAGTAAGAGGCCAGGACAAATGACAAAGGGTCCTGCCACAGCACTTCATGGCTGGCTCTCCTCCAGCGCCCAGCATTTATGGGAGGCTGGGGGGAGCCCTGCAGTCAGGAGGACTGGGCGGACGCCCTCCCTCCCAGCTCTCAGCCCAGTGACCCTGGAAGAATGACTAGACTGCTCTGATCCAAGGTGTCACCCATGAGATGGGGACCCGTCAGACTCCGTGCAGCTGTCCCGTGAGTGAGGAGGCATCACTTGGGCCCCACGCTCAGGATGCTCTACCTACCATCACCCCTACAGCGCGGTGCTCTTTTTTATGTTACCACAAAAAAGTATTTTAGGTAATTTTCCGTAGACCATGAGACACTGAAGGAGATAACCTTGGGTGACTGATGTTGCCATCACCAGTACCGAGCAGAGGGTCCAGAAACAGATGACTGTCCGGTCAAGGTCAGCCGTGCAGCCAATGCTCTATTGCAACAGCCTCTCAAAACTAACACAAGAATAAAGGCCTGGGCTTCCTTGGTGGCGCAGTGGTTGAGAGTCCGCCTGCCGATGCAGGGGACACGGGTTCGTGCCCCAGTCCGGGAAGATCCCACATGCTGCGGAGCGGCTGGGCCCGTGAGCCATGGCCGCTGAGCCTGCGCGTCCGGAGCCTGTGCTCCACAACGGGAGAGGCCACAA
>NW_006786302.1:2460571-2491270 GCF_000442215.2 Lipotes vexillifer | reverse complement strand
AAAAAAAAAAAAAAAAAAAAAAAAAAAAAAAGAATAAAGGCCCATAAATGAAAGTTTTTTCCCCATATTTAGATGTGAACTGTTAGAATCAATGATTTTATACTATCCTTGAGGGATCTGAGAGATTGTTCATAATTATAAATGTATGCTGATACCATGTTAGAGAAGTGTAAGTATATTCAAAGAGGAATAAAAAAAATCAGCTTACTTGGTAATATAAATCAAAGTTAAAGGTAAATGATTATATTAAGAAAAAAAGTTTTTAAATCTAAAGGACATCAATGGACCAAGCTAATGATTTAATAATGGAAAATTACACACAAAGGTAAACAGCGCAATGAATTCTAATTACTGGCCCGCTCAAATGGATTCTGTTGCTAGAAGTAGTTTATTAACTCACTGAGCTAAAGTTCTTGGCTAGTAGGTAGGGGCACTTATCTAAAATGAAGACAGTTTAATCCATTTACAAATGTAGACATAAAGCACCTGTTTGTGTCTACTTCAGCACTTGCAAAGTATGTTCTATGGAACGTAAACAGCCCTGGAATGCTCCTTTTTAAAAAGAGTTCAGGGTCAAACGAGTTTGAGAAATGCTGCAACTCTAACCTTCTCCCGGGACAGTGTTACCGTGCATATTAGCATCTTATGTGTTACTCATGGGGCACGTTACCTTCCAAAGCAGCCATGGCACTTCCCCTCCCTTTCAATATAGTTCCATAGGCCAATCGACTGTCCATTCAAGAAGGCCTCTCCCATGCAGCCTTTAAAATGAGTAACCTTCACAGCAGGAGACTTCTAATGTAAACAAACAAACATAATCCAAGTATATTTGGTGAAAAGAAATATATGCTCTAAGTGCACAAAACTCCTCCTTGGGAGCTCAGATCTAACAAATGCAAATTTTGAGAAAACAACATCCAGGAAAACGACCAGTTTGTAATCATTGAACTTCCTTCCAATTATGAATTGGAATCCTAGAATGAATGACAGCAGGACAAGATCTCAAAGGTCATGTCAGTTACTAGGGTCACTGGAGAGAAGGCCCTTTAACTAATGAGGAAAGAGACCCAGAGAATGTGGTCAGTGGTGAGGGCCTGCCGGAAACTGGGACGCTTACTCTCATTTCAGAGCACTGAACCAAGTCCAGGTGAGTGAACTTTATTGGGTGAGAGGGTAACTGATGTAATAAAATATACGATGGGCTCTTTTGCTAACTGCTAATTAGTATTAGTCCACCACTAGAGTCAGAATAGAGATAAAGGGAGTTTACAGAAATTCATGTGGAATATTGAGTTGCCTCTTTTATTACTGGGGAAAAAAAACAAATAATAAAATGAACCATTGGCTTCTTTTCCATTACGCTATCTGTTACGCATGATCCTTTACAAAACCAACCCAACTCTGCAGATGAACTGTCCTTAAACAAAATAATAGAGGCAGGAAAATCTTCATCTGCCTAGAATATTTTCAAACATTTAAACATATTCATTTTATACATTGGTAAAATGAGCCAATCAGCACTGTTCAGATGAACGTTCAGAAGATTACCTTGATCTGTCCTCCAAGCCCTCCAACAAACATTAGTGTTGAATTGTTTACATCCAGAACATTAGCTGTTCCAGGGGATTTACTTGTTTTTGGTGGTGGCTTTTGAGATGCGCTCATTTCCTTTACACTCAATGAACCAATGTATCCAAACCTAAGGGTCAGAGAGTTGCAAAAAGAGCACCTGCAGAATTGCAAGCTGGTCCACATACACACACATCTGTTTCACACACAGCCTCCATCTGCTTCTGCCCATGTCTCCAACTGGTCTCCCTGCTTCCAGTCTTGCCCATCCCGCCCCTAGTTTGCACTCCAAAATCTTGTGGAGTATTTCTTCTTAAAACATAAATTCCATCATGTTACCTCCTTGCTTAAAATAGTTTCAGATAATGAACTAAATATATTTGGAACGGTCTACTGCCTTTATCATTGCCCCATTTTTTCCAATAACAAAGTAAAAATCAGAAATTTCCAATAACACACCATCACCAACCGTGATATTACAGAAAAGTGAAAAGAAAGCTATACCTACAGCCACTTAACAGCAGTTGCCTCTGGAGAAGGGCTTTAAAAGGAAGAATTTTGCTTCGTGCCTGAATTTTGAGAAAACGCATCCCCCACTTGTACCCTCATCTTCTGTCCTGCTTGTACCACTGCCAGCCACGTGGCATCTCCATCACGCTGCACTTTACTCCCCTCTTCTGGGGCGCAAACATTTTACTGGGTTGGCTGCCTCAGACTTGGACCTAACATTCTAAAGGCAACATAAACTTTTAACTTTTTTCTTCTTTTGATTGTTGGTTTTGCTAACAAACTTTATTTCTTCTGTAATAATGAAAAAAAATTATTTCTATAGTTAATCTAAACCAAGTATCCTTTCACTGACTTCCCAGAAATTTCGAAGACAGTTATGTGATGTTACAAGCATGTAATTACTTATAAGATGCAGCTAAAAAAAGCGAGATGCTCAGAGAGAACTTTCTCTGCTACCTGGTTACATAGATACTGTGCCATTTGCTGTCATCAATCGGGAAGTCTGGAAATTCCAAACGTGTGGACCCGGAGCCCAAATCCCAGAGGAAGGCCACTTTCCCTCGCCGCATCTCCACTGCCAGGAAATCAGCCTGGGGTGCAGGGCATGAGATGGGATGAGTTCACATGCCAGACTGTGTGCATGACCACCAAAACACTTTAAAAGATGAGTTCTTACAGCATTTTCTCTACTTCAAAATTTTTTTTAAGTAGAAAACAAAAAAGATCGTCTTTTGTCTTTAAATGCTCCCCTCCCTGGAGCTGGAGCATGACCTGGAGTATTGGTACTGGAGATGGTGGCCACCGTTGGCCATCAGTGCCCACCACCCTTGCCCAGCGTAGCCCTCCATGAAGCCTCCCATGAAGTTCTCCAAGAAAACTTGCTGGGGGTTACCAGCCTCTACCGGGGTCATGAGGGGAGGCATTGCACTTGTTTGTTTGCCCAGTCTGAGAAGGCAATGCACGAGCGTGAGATGTACAGCGAGACAGGAGCCATGAAATCGTACATCACGGACTGACCTGTGCTTTGCACCTTGTACCTTAAGAAGACATTTCAGATGGCATTTGTGCTTGCTAATATTTTCTGCCCTAACATACCCAAGGGCTCTGACCTGTCCCCAATGACACAGTCAAATGAATCAATAGTCTTCCATTGGGGACGTGCCCTCTGGGAACCCTGGGAATCTCGCTGGGTGGAAGAGCCGGGGGGGAAGCTTGATGACTCTGATATGCCCCTTGTGGTGCACGCCTCCACTCCTGGTAACAGCCGCCAAGGTCCACAGAGCCAAAGCACAACTGCATGGCTTCGGAGGTCACGGGAGACATTAAGAGAAGCTCGGCCCCGCCGCTCACAGTTGAGACGGCAGAGGGAGGCACTTTTCATAAATGCCACTCTCCTCCTCACGGGCATTCAGTTCTGTAGTTTATTTTTAATCTAATGTTACCAGTTTAGCAAAAGATTAGTTCTCGTACAAGAATTAGTGATTTCGCAAAGGCGCTATTTTTTTTTAACCGATTCAGAAAATATACTCTGTCCCTAAGAGACTCAGCGTTGCTTTTGCGGGTCATACTCACACTGATGCTACTCCCCAGGTAGAAGAGAAGGTTGTCAGGTTCGCTTGTCTTCACATTTAGTGTTAAGCTGTTATAGTTGGTAGAAGAAATCTGAGGCTGGTAGGCCCGGATACAGTCTCTGTCTGCAGACACAGCAACTTTGATCTGTAGAAGGAAAAGGGAATTGTCCCTAAGTGCCTACAAATCATTTAGGGCCACACGGTGGCAGCACGAGCTGAACAGTGCTATTCTGTTCCAGATAGTCACTGCTAGTAGGTTTCCTCTCTGGATAATGCACAATGCTTCGTGTCTCATAAGGTGAAAGTCACATGATGCTGAAACTTATTTTATTTGGTAAAATATTTTAATATGGAAAAATCAGTCAGGTTTTAAAAGGGAATTTTATGTTGGGAACCCTATCATGTGAGATTTAATTCCTTAAAGACAAGGAGCTTATCCAAATCACCTTGGAATCTTATACCTGACACAAGACATTTGATGATCATGTATGGAATAAATGGAGGGTTGATCTACTTACTCAGCAGATATTTATAGAGCAATTATTTCACTTACATATTTCTCTGATAATTACTTGCATATAATCCTTATATTAACCTTCAAGATTATAAGTTTATATTAACCAGAGCACTTGGAACCATCCATCGGGTTTACATTTATTTGGTGACTGGAACTAAAACAGATGGAAACCAGAGCTCTTGTAAACCTACAGCCCTTTTCCCAAAGTGAAGTCACTCAGGGATCAAAGAATCCAGAGCTCCTTTTTCTTGGCTAGAAACTTCAGGAAGATACTCTTTAGACCAGAGGTCACATCTATTGTCTATAGGTCCCCAGGATCAAGACAAATGATATTCTCTCAAGTCTTATTTCCCTGAAATGCCTCTCCTTTGGCGCACGGCCAATGCCATGTGCTGAGGATGGCCAGGAAGCAGTCTCTCAAATTGTGTGTTTTATGCAGTTAGTAACCTGGATTTGTGCAGCATTCACGCAATTCAAGCTGTTTTGTCAGAATCATAGAGATGAGGCCCACACTGTATGAACATTCTGAAGAGTACTTGGATTATGAACACAAAGTTGGTAAAATGATGGAAATAGCACCACATGCAACCAATGAGACTTACAGGAATGCTGACACTCAGGCCTAATGTGTTCTGCACCATCTAGCTAATTGGTGCAGATCTATAAATCTAGGCCATGATGATAAATGTCCATAAGGACACAGAGATCTCTTTGCTAACAACATTCTGAAACACACCGAAAAAAGCAAGACTCAAAGAAAATGAGACTAATTAAATAGGCTTAAATATACTTAGGTAAATATATATAAGACAAGGCTTTAAATATACTTGGAGACAAGGCTGTGAGGAATCTGGGGTTACTGAGATGGTTAGTAGAAAGTGTGACCGAAGGCCCTTTGCACAGGAGGCCTCTGGGACTTGCAGTTCCAGGAGCCTCAGCTGCAGGGGTGCTGGGCACTCACAGACGCTGCTTGCTTCCGGGCCTGGCTGATCAGCAGTTTGATTTCTGATAGGTTTCTGCTCAGGTTCTCTTCTAACATCTTCAAAGGCTTCAGCCGATCAAATAAAAGGTTCGCTTGTGTTTCCACATCTTTGACTTTTCTTCCAGCTAACAAAGCTAAAATATGAGGTGGGGAGAAAATTGGCAGGAGGGAGGAAACAAGAGAAATGAATTGGTCATACTAATGCACTGGATAAACTAGAATATCCTAATAATCAAATCCTTGGCATTTTGGTAAATATACGAAAGATGCACCAGCACAAGGCATCACCCAAGGCCCTGCTCTTTTTATAAGTGCAAATCCAGATGTTGGTGCATTTTTATCTTTTAGGACTGCTGTTTGTGAACAAGGCACCACTGTGCCCTTGGCAAACTCAAACGGCTCGACGCAGACTTTCCTAATGGGAGGGGAGACCACGACCTACTGGTCACTGAGGAGTCACGGAGGAGTTCTTCTGTTTCTCGTAACGTGGCATTAACCCTGGACAGCTCAGTGGACGTATTCAACAGCTTCTGGCCCAATCTCACGACGTTCTTTAGAGTGCTCATAGCGCTCTGATTTGCAGATGTGGCCAGCTCTTTGATTTTGGCGCCTTTGTCTCTGACACCTGAAATAAATTTGTATGCAAGCATGCACTCTGGTGGTTATACACAGAGAAAACCATAAAACCACAACAAATGTAATTTTACACAGACACACGTTACAGAATTTTTTGCCGGTTGTTGAACACAAAAGGGGGCTTCTGTTTTTAATGGCAATATTAAGGTTGCATATCATACGCTCTACTGTTTCCATTTATGGATGAATGAAATATTTTTGATGACAACCCTCTGTATTGAAATATGATTTCAATACACAACGAGATGCCATGTGCTCAGTGTCTTACATGTTAATAATCTAAACTTCTTTCTTTGATCCCTTTCCTATCACTCCCTTCTCATGGTCATTAACGCCATCTCCAAATCATTCTGCGTCTAGATAAGAAGGTTTGGGAATTTAAATCCGTAGGTGACATGGAAGTATCCTAGGCTAGAGGAAGAGTACCTGCCCACAACATCAACTGGCTGCTGGAAATAACAGTGCAGTAAAAACTAAACGGTCACTAAAGATAAAGTGGAATTCAGTTATTCTAGAAAATCTGGTTGATGGTTTTTTTAAGGCACTCGTATTCATTTTTAAAGTGTTTAATCACAAACGGGGCAAAGATTAACACTAGAAGAAGCTGGATGAAGGATATGCAGGTGTTCTTTTTACTCTTCTTGCAACTTTTTGGCAAGTTGGAAATTGCTTCCAAATAAAAAGTTATTTTTGAGTGCTTGATCAACATACACCATGTATCCTTAAAAACAGATAAATAAGAGAAAAAGAAATTTCCATATCAGAAAATGTTCCATTGATTTCAGTCAGTCCAAAGCGCCGCAAGTCCAGCTCCCCACGGTAACTTTCATGCTTACAAGATGAACCAGCAGACAGAAGAACTCTGGAGATGTTTGGCTGTAAGACTTTTAAAATAATCTTATAAAGAAAAAAGAAAAGGTTGAAGGAGTATAAAATAAATAAATCACTGCAGCACAACTCGCCTGTGTTATACTTTTAAAAAGTTATCCTATTAAAAAAAAAAGTTATCCTATTAAAAATTTTAATGAACACTGCATTTCCAAACCATCAGTATTAAAGTGATCTATTTTAGAATGCTTATCGCCTCACAAAGGAAGATTTCTTTAATTTCCAAGCAAGAATTCTCTAATTTCCCACATTTGTAATGAATCTAGCATTTCCCCCTAAAGCAGGAACGTTCCAGCTTCTTTACTTCCTGGCTTCTCTGAATGGCCCTTCTTTCATCTCAGGCCCATTTTAAAAGTAAGCAATTAATACGGTAGCATAAAGAAGGCAGGTCTTCCTCATGGTAGCATAAAGAAGGCAGGTCTTCCTCATGCTCATGCGTAAGGGTTTTGCAACGAGAAGATATTAATTAAATCAAGAACCCCCTTTCCACTTACCTTCAGGAATTGCTCTAAGTATCAAGAGTGATTCATTGGTCTGCTTAGTAATTTTATCAGCATTCTCTTGAAATCTCTTTGCAGTATTTTTCAATTCACTCAGTTCTAACGCGATACCTATTCAAAGGGGAAAAAGTGTTCCCTTTTAGGCTAGTCCTAAGAAGTTGCCTTGATGAGAGCTTTATCATTCCTGACCCATCTATAAAATCAGCAGCTTTCTACAGAGACCCCAAATATTGAAAGTTTTTCCAGCAAGACTTAACACCATTCATTATAAAAATTGTGTGTTTTGGGGCTTACTTGATCATCTTTTCTACTTTGTTTCCCTTTGCACTAATATTTCTTCCTAAATTCATGTCCAATTTAATTAGAGCTCTAGGGTGAAAAACTGTGTTTAAGTCACTCAGTCTTAATCAGACTAACTTCCTATCCACACCCAAGTCCTGGCCACCTTTGTCCCCTAGGTTGTAAGACCCCAAACATGGGCTCCTGCTCTGGAATCTTCTTCTCAGTCCCCCACCTGCTTCTCAGCCAGGGTCCCTCCCCTGCTTTCCTGCTCCCTTCTGACCACCCAATAGGCGCTCAACTCGTCCTCCTTCATGTTTGATCAAAGCTGTTGGATCAAAGCTTTTACTTTTAAAATTGCTGTTCATAATACACAATCACATTTGGATTCTGACCACCTGGTTAAAAGATAAATTATTGATAAAATCCATGATGAACATGATGGTTCTGCGTAAAATTTTAATTGCCAGAAAGTTCACTATTTTGTGGCCTACAAAATACCTTTAGTTATGTAAACTAAAGCTACCGCCCATCAACAGTGAGTTTGTGTTTAAAGCTTTATGATTGAGAATTAGGGACTTTTTATACTGTGAGATGAACATAAATTCTAAATTGTGCCACTCACAGAGAAACAAAAAATATGCACCTATCCAAGCCCTTGGCTCAGACAGCTGTGGAAGGGTCCAAGACTGGACATGGAAGTAGTCTAAGGGGTATGAGCCTTGTTTATGGCCCACCATTTACTCCCATAGGAAAAGACAATATTTTTGTTGTATTAGAGTATATTAAGGTGATAGGTACACCATACGTTATAAAACTTGTATGTTTCTCTCATACAACAGATTCCCCTGCCATTTTGTGTTATGCTTATTGGATAACTCTTACATATGCCAAAACTGCTTACTGAAACTCTTGGGAAAAATGAAACTGCACAGGTATTTTTTTAAATAGATAAATCAATAATGATTTAATTTGGTAATTATTTAATAAGAACCTATCACGAGTCTAACATTACATTAGCCCTGTGAAGAAGACACAAGAGGAATCAAACATAATATATCTTGGGCTTCCCTGGTGGCGCAGTGGTTGAGAGTCCGCCTGCCGATGCAGGGGACACGGGTTCGTGCCCTGGTCCAGGAAGATCCCGCGTGCCGCGGAGTGGCTGGGCCTGTGAGCCATGGCCGCTGAGCCTGTGCGTCTGGAGCCTATGCTCCGCGGCGGGAGAGGCCACAGCAGTGAGAGGCCCACGTACCGCAAAAAAAAAAAAAACCATAGTACATCTCTTCAAGAAACTGTGAAACCCTGAGAGATGAATAGAGAAGCACATGAAATCACAGATAACCTGACAAATGCTATGAAGAACAGCCAGGGCTCAGGCACTAAAGCAGCGAGTAGAGGTTTTGGTTCTCACGGAAGGCTTATCGAGTCTATGGAAGATTGGAGGGGACTGCACATTAAATGAGATATCACTAAAATAAAAATTATATGATGTGTCTATGATAGGAAACTGGAATATTATTGTGACAAAGAAATGTTAAGCTTCAAATTGCTCCAGGAAAGATGAATTTTCTGGAAGTATGTTCAGAGATGTGTCCACAATCACTCCGATATCAACACAGTCCAAGCTGGAAACTGACCTCCATGCTTTCTGCTCAGGCTATTGCCTTCTTTTAGAAATTCAGCACTGCGCTGGAGAGCCGCTTTCCCATTAGAAACAAGAGATTCTGAGGCCTGTAAAACAGAACAATTTAAACACAGCAACTGGAGGGCAGGGCGGAGGTGGAGAAAGCAACTCCATTCTATCAGAATAGCCTCCAGTGTAGTTCCAAACAAGGAAGTCAGCCAGATAACAGGCAGGGACAATTTAAACTGTCCTATCTTATGTTTAATATATGTTCTAGTTTGTGGCTGAAGAGAAAGAACACAGCCATTTTTAAATCTATAAACACAAAAACCAGCTGTTAAATGAAGATCTTCACCACGGGTAAGAAAAGCTGTCTCAAGAGGATATCAAGTAGCATTATCATTTTTGTTCTAAGAATTACTTATGACTTAGGAAATGAAAACTTACGTCACATGATGACAGAAGCCTTAAACAGATCCCACCAGAAAAGAACGTTGACAAGCATAAATTTAAGCCACTGCATGTCTGCTCAAGCACCTCATGGAAGGACCGCTGCCCCACAGTGCCCAGAAAAGGAAGGCGTACATGGAAGCCCCCAGGGCATTTCTTACCATGCTCGCCTTGCTTTCAGTCCTGAGAGTATCTTTCACCAACTTCTCTGATTCTTCAATCAGGCTCCGGATGTTGGAATGGACATGGGTTGCACTGGTCGCATTTAGGGACACATGACTAACATTTCCAAGGCCACTGTGAAATCAACATATTTAGAGATGTTATGATCAACTAAATTGAACTATCCCACTGTTATTAAAAGCCTTCCAGTTTCTTCCACCTTAGAGAATTATCATCAACAAGGAAGACAGGATTTCATGTCAACATGTGGATTCCCCTCGAACTCCAAAAGTAATCTTAAGAAGTGATAACACTAAGAACTGCTGTTTAATTAACACCCAAAGAAGAGATGACTGCTGTGTCCCATCTTTTAAACCATCCATTCTTTGATCTCTGTTCAAACCCCCTGCATGTGTCTGGGGTGCCGCTGCATGTTTGCATTGGTTGTAATCTCTCCTGCTACGACATGTGTTAATTTAAAAAAAAAAAAAAAAAAAAAAAAAGCTTTCCTAAGCATATATGAGGATGCTGAATCTTATTCCTCAAATAGTATAGACCAATTTGAGGAAATTCACTAGGGGTTTTGGAGGAGCATCAGATAATATTTCAATCATCTGAACTTTACTCTTGTAAGTGGGCAAATCACTCAAGAAGTTGCCGGCTGGTAATGGTGCAATTTCATCCAGCTCACTCTAGCTTCAAAATGAACTCTGACAATTGACACATCTTTGCCTGCTGAGCAACCTACTTCATTTTCTTCCCGAGGTTACTGAGTTGGGTGATTCCCAAACCAGACACCAGCAGTTACTACTTGACTGGCAAAATTCAGTGACTTATAAATAAAAGACAATAATGTCATTTAACTTTAAGTATCCCACCAGATTGCTTTTACTACTCATACTAGGTAAGAAAGATTTTGTTGTACCTATGCCTGTAGTCAGAACGTTCTTTTCTCTTTCGGGAAACGATGAAAGATGAAGAAATGAGAACTGAGTATGTAATTCCATTTTCTGATTCCGATGGCAGACACAGGCGGTAGTGCTCAAGGCAGCACATAATTTAAGCAATAGTCTATGTTATTCAATACATCGTTTCCAACTGCTTTCATTGTGTAAGCTAATCTTTTATGGCAGCATTCCTCAAACTGGAAAAATATTTATTTTTCTCCTTCCACAAAACACACCCAACACACAGAAACACACATATTCTAGTGTGTCCAGACTTTTTCCACTCATAATTTATAACAGATTCTAAAGAAATAAATGTATCAACTAACAATATTGTGTAAATCATTGATGAGGCCTAAAATCCCGATTCCCTCATTTGCTGCACATTAGGTCACCTGAGTACCTTAAAAAAAAGGAAAAGTACAGCTCACACCCCACAGTCTTCGGGGGATGGGAGAGAGGCAAGTGGACACAGGCATCAGTATTTTAAAGTTCCCCAGGGTATTGCTGCAACAATTTGGGAACCACTGGCCTAAAGCTGTGCTTCTCATTTAAAGGTATTTCTAACAAGCTGAGGATATATTTGACAAATATCCAAAAATATATGTTAAAATTATGACAGTACAATGGTAGACCTTCAGGTAGTAGAAAGTAATGGAGATGGTATCTTTCAGGAGTTGGAAAACAGATTCCCAACACTTCTAATAGCCCAGGACGGGCAACCACGACCTGCATCCACGCATAAAGCCCGCCAGATCACAAGGTCCAAGAAGACAAGATGTATAAATAAATCAATATCTGGTTCTGTCCATATGCAACCTAACAATAAAGTCCTGAGCACCAGGTAGATATTTAAGGCCTCGATGGCTTGATATCAGAGCATAGTATTTGTTTTCATTCCTATCTGGCTCGGTTTGCATTTTTCCATCATACGGTCCTGCTGATGGTCAACCACGTTACCAGACATGGGAGAAAATCCTCCTTGCCATGGAAATAAAAGAGAAGTCTTCATTTTTAGACAAAAAAAAGAATTTGACTCAACACTGTGATCAAAATAGCCACGCTTGTTCTCTCTGATCCACAGATCACAACCTGAGAATTCCTGCAAGGTGTGGTCTCACCTGTCCAGAGCACCTGCCAGTCTCTGGAGCTCAGTGGCATGATCCTCCGCTCTGTAGACAAGGTCCAATGCTCTTCTTTTGGACATCTGCATGACCAGGTCATCTACGTGCTGCCTGATTTTGGCAGTCCATAGAAGCAGCTCATCCCGGTGATGCTCTAACTGCTACATAGAGAAATTAACATTGTGACTACATGTGCAACTATTTAACAATGTATCTGAGACGTGGGAAGATTCTTTCAAAACTTTGGGTATTGCAGCTGTGCTGTGTTGGGACTTACTGCTAGAGCCTTTCCTGAAGCATTTGCAGGTGCAGTGGCAGCATCAAGCAGTCCTCTTCCTTCGGCGATTAGCACTGACGTCAAGTTTTGTTCTTCTTGAACACGCAGCTTTTTATCCTGTAGCAAAAATCACCTCTAAGGATGCTTCATAAAAGCAAGTCGGCTTCTGAACCACGGTGCCTGACACTATGTGGTGAAGTTAGCCTTCGGGGCTCTTTTTTTTTTTTTTTTTTTGCAGTACACGGGCCTCTCACTGTTGTGGCCTCTCCCGTCGCAGAGCATGGGCTCCGGACGCGCAGGCTCAGCAGCCATGGCTCACGGGCCCAGCCGCTCCGTGGCATGTGGGATCTTCCCGGACCGGGACACGAACCCGCGTCCCCTGCATCAGCAGGCAGACTCTCAACCACTGAGCCACCAGGGAAGCCCCGGGGCTCAGTTTTTAAGAAGCTAAGACTGGCATCATTTACATGGGAGAATTTGGTACCAGCTCTAATGGGGAGAGAGCTGGTAAGACTCACGTTGAACTCTCGCAGGTTGGCCCTGACAATAAACAGCAAGCGACTGCTTTCCTGGGTCTTCCTCTCTGCTTCCCTCAGGAGCTCTTCTGTGGCCTGCACTTTACTGTTGTGTCTTGAAAGGAGGCTGCTTACTGCTTCTTTTAATACCTCCAACTCTTCCTGCGGTTTCTGGTAATTTTTCTGAATTTGTGACAATAAATCTTCAGCAGCCCTGGGAAAATAATAGACGGTTCACATGGTAAGAAATGAACAACAAAGCTCATATCATTGAAATGATAGTGGAAGAAACTTTTTGTTTTATACAGGAGGTTCTTATTAGTTATCCATTTTATACATATTAATGTATATATGTCAATCCCAATCTCCCAATTCATCCCACCACCACT
Organism: Lipotes vexillifer; assembly: GCF_000442215.2. Classification (NCBI taxonomy): domain Eukaryota; kingdom Metazoa; phylum Chordata; class Mammalia; order Artiodactyla; family Lipotidae; genus Lipotes; species Lipotes vexillifer. The sequence goes on along the minus strand of NW_006786302.1, from coordinate 2,478,330 downwards.
CCCCCCGACTCCGATAGTGGAAGAGACTTTTACATAATCGTTCTGAGTTTCTTTGTGACGTCCTAAGTGGTACCTCGTAATCTCTTAAAAAGGGAAACAATTTTTCTAAGATAGCTATTAGTATGGCAGATTTACACTTTATCCTTAATAAACTCTCCTTATTCACAAACTTACTAACGTATTTTGGTAACGGAATTAAAAGAAACCACCTCAGTGAATCGATTCAGAAAATTGGGACCACAGTCTGTGAATGACGGCAACTGAAATCTCTCATTATAATATGGCCAGAAATTGAAAAAAGGAGACTCTTCAGTGATTTGCTCTCAAGTTACCAGTGTATTTATACAATATAAAGGTTTTTCTGCAGCTAGTTAAAAAACAGATTTTATAAAAACTTTCAAATCCCAATTGCCATAAAGATAAAATTTGTACCACTGATAAAAGCAAGCTTTAGGAAATTGAAAGACATTTCCCCTATTCTTTTATAAATTGCTATTTCAATCAAATTTAAACTTAAAGCTCTATAGAATGATACAGTTTTCATACTACAGAACTTTGCAGTGCTTGAATATATCCCATGAACTTCTTGCTTCAATTTGTCAGAAGAACTTTGAAAAATTTCATGGAAAATGCCTTGTAAATCACCCTTAGCTTTCACATATTATCAGATCGCTGGGCTAAGCACCACCAAAAAACACCACAAAAAAACATTTTCCAAAGATACATATTTGAACTCTGACATCATTAGAGCATCATCAGGAATTATTTGAACATTTTTATGATTTTTAATGATTATAAAAATGATAGCAAGATGTTGCATTATGATACAGGCAACAAGAACCAAAAAGAGCACATGGGAAATACACAAATAAATCCAATATATTCCTAACATCTGGCCATGAATCTGTCAATTCATATTGTTAAAGAAGGTATCTCTCTAAGAAATTTAAATATAGAGGTCAAATTTTCATCTATGAAATGAATTTACCACCTAAACTGTGATCAGATGAAATGATATAGTCAGCAGTGACTTGAAAGACTAAAAAGAAAAAACACAAAACCCCTCAGCACTCTTCCTTAGCTTCTTCTTGTAAAATTTATTTAGTTAACACAGTAAAACAGTGTTTTTCAAACTGCGTTTCTCCACAAAGCTAGTGCCGTGAACAGGTAAGCAAGTTCCACGAGAAAGGGTTGCATGCTGCAGTACGTTTAGCTGTGTTCTCCAGGCTCCTTTTGGAGATCCTGAAACATCAGCCTGAAGACGTGTAGTGAAGACCTTGTCTCTCCTTAAGACACTGCATTTCCCAAATTATCTGGGCACAGGACACATTTCTTTAGTGAAATATCTTTTGATAGGTCTGGGGACACCTGCGTGGAAAACAGTTGGGAAACACAGCTACAAAGGATAATTTATAGGGTGCAGTAAAGGGAAAGATAGCAGGTCGGAGTTGGCTACCCTTAGAAAGGCCTGCTTGCCAGGCTGGCCCTCAGCTGGCATCTGCAAGTGCTCCCGCTGTCCCCTGACTGATAAGGGTGGCTCACTGCCTCGACTGTTTGTGCAAACAATGTGGTTTAGGCTGAACACCTGCTTCCCTCCTGGGAGTCTGGAATGTGGGTATGTGCTGGGCAGAGGGAGCCTATGGGACCAGCCCCCACTGAAAACCTCAGATGCTGAACTCTATGGGCTTCCCTGGGCATCACACACAAGCTGCTACATTTTCATTGCTGGGGGGGAGAGTGTGCTCCGTGGTCCTTCCTGGGATGGAGAGAGTGTAGGGAGCCTGCATGGGCTCCTCCCAGCTCCCCTGCATCTTCCTCATGATCCAGCGGTGCATCCTTAATATGCTGCTCTAGGAAGTCTCAGCCCTGAGTCACGGGAGTCCTGGTGAAACTCTGAATGTGGAGGTGGCCTTGGGGACCCTGACACGCATGATAAGCAACTAGGTTGTGTGCTAAGTACTCTCACTTACAGGATTGCTGTACTTCAGCATAAATTATCAATCTTCTAAGAATTATAATAAAAAGGCTCAGAAATAAGTCCTAAAATAATCCATGAAATTTGAAATGACTTAAGTACAAGGATTATCTATGGAAGAAAGTGGAGGCCTAAGAATGCATTTAAAAATCTTTTTAAAATAAAAGGTCTCAGTAGTAATAATTTAACTTACAAATTTAAGAGAGAGATCAAGAATCTTATTAATAACTTAATTCCAAATAGAAATAGAAGAGCTACAATGACAGAGAAAGGGTGACAGGAGGAGTGCCTAGTGGGGACGAGGGTCAGGGGGCACAGGTCGGGAGAGGGCCCCCTGCCTTCTCCCCTTCCTCTCAACTGCTACTCAGAAAGTCAACTTTTCCCAGTTGGACTGTGAGCTCCTAGTGGGCAAAAGGCTTTATTGTTCTCTTTTGTGTCCCCAAGTCCTAGCACAATGCGGGCCACCTGTGGGCTCAATCCACTTTACTGACCAAATGACATGACCGTGGAAGGTACTGGTGGGGGGAGGACCCCTGCAAAATGACTCCTGAGATCTGCAGGGATTCCCCATCTGAGGGAGACGTGCAGCCGAGGGAGAGAATGAATGAGATGACTGACCACGTGTGGCGCTGGGAGGACCTTGAGCCTAGGATGAGCTGGAGCCGGGTGGATGGGGGGAGATGGTGAGTGAAGAGGGAGGCTGGAATGAATACGTGATGTTTACATGTCGTCCAGGAGGCAGCGGGGAGCTGAGGAAGGTGGGGAGAGAGCAGGGTGCCCTGGGGTGGCTGCCTCAACTGCAGGTGGGCCCTGGGACCACCTGCATGGAGGTATGAGCCTTTCCCTGTGGGTGGTCCCTGCACCATGCATCCAGTGAAGGGAGGATGCAGGGGAGGGGCTGCGTCAGGGAGAGGTGATTACAATCTAGTGTAGGTGCACAGTCATGGTCTCTGAGCTGATCATGGAAATTTCACCCACCCATCTTCTATGGACTGGGTCTAAAGTGTACTTCCTGTTGTTTAGGGCTGGAAAATAACGGGGTTTAATGTCAGACAGATTTAGGTGTGTAGCCAGATTTCATATTGTCCTGCATGTGGGGCAAGTTACTAATATTCTCTGGGCCTCAGTTTCTCCAGCTGGATATTTCCCACCTAAGAAGGTGGCGGGGATGAGCCGCTGCAGTCCATGAGGGGTGCGGTCCACACCACCAAGCACAGAAGAGGTGCTCCGTAGATGGCAGCCCCTTCCCCATCCCCTGGGTCCTCGCCCACTTCTGAGCCCCCCTCGACCAGTCCATAGTCCTCTCAGGGCCGTTCTTGGGCCCTAACAAATGTTCTAGTAATTAGATTACGAGTCTCCTCTCCAAATCCCATGCAACATAAGTTCCTCCTTTTGTTTCTCACAGAACAAATTAACAACGTCAAAAATCCCATTCAATGATGAAAATAGATGTAAGCTCAGCTCTCTCATGTGTGCCGGTAGAAGTGGATGTTGTTTTTAAAAACGTTTTAGAAAATAATTTGGCAATGCAAGTTGGGAATCCTCAAAATGCAAACTCTTTGGCTAAATGATTTCACTCCTTAACATGTACCCTGATAAGATAATAATGTGAAATACAGAAAAAGATTCTTATCTAAGTTGTTCATTACAACATTATTTAAAATAGTAAAATATACTAAAAATAGTTTAAACATCTCACTATAGAGACTGGAGTTTTGATGGAGTATTATGTGACTAAACCAGTACTTAAGACATTTATCACAACCTGGCAGAGACAGCTTTGCTATTACATCAAGTAATTACTGTGTGAAAATACTAAGAAAAAAAGCCTGAAAGCAAATTACAAGCTCCTAGTGACCATGTCTAACAATTCTTTGTGATCTGTCATTTCACATCATGGGTTTTGATGACCGTGTGCATGACTGAGCTAAATTAATCTGACAGGAGGCCAATCTGTCCTAGAGTTCACAGCCTCAGTGGTAGCCACTGCCTGTGTCTGCTTCCATGAGAGTTTACAGCATTACACTTAATCTTCAATAAAGACAGTATCATGAGTTTTTTTTTTTTGTTCACACAAAGCAGAAATGCTGTTTTAGGGTCACAGAGAAAAACCGAACCTATGACATAGTAGCAAAGATAGAAATTCTACTGATCACTCTTTTCTCTTGTGGAGGGGCCAGCACCCAGCTCTTCCGTGAGCTTCTGCCCCACCGCGCGCTTTCTTTCCTTCTCCACTTGCCTCCTTCCCCCTCAGCTTTCAAGTTCCTACCTCGAATTGGTTGTGTCATGAATGGTATTCAGGCACTTACTTGAGTCCAAGAGTGGCATTTTGGTGCAACTGCAGGAAATTCCTTTTCTGAATGATTTCCAGCAATGAAGTAATGTTCTTTTGCATGTTCTGAAGAGTAGAACTGGGTAACTGGACATCTTCATCCAAGGTCTGATTTAGAGTTGCTGCCCTTTTGATGATTTCTATGGAGAAAATATATCAATCACTGAATAAGTTTCTCAAAAACGGACAGTACTAAAATGGAAAAACTTAGAACCTTCTCCAGTAAGACCTGCTCTGCTCACCTAAACTGGATTGAACCTCTAGCCAGGCCAGGTCAGCCCATATATCCCAATGCACTCTGGACATCCTCTGTCAAAACACTCATGGACTTGGGATTACTGGTTTACTTCATGTCTGCTTCCCCAGTACCCATAAACTGTAAGGGCAGGGGCTGTGCCTACCACACTCGGCAGCACTCCCTGCCCCTGGCACGAACATCTGCATGTAGAAGCACTCAGTAATATTTACTGCAGGAACAAACCACCAGTACTTGACATACTCTTTTTTTTTTTTTTTTTCGGTATGCGGGCCTCCCACTGCCGCGGCCTCTCCCGTCGCAGAGCACAGGCTCCGGACGTGCAGGCTCAGCGGCCATGGCTCACGGGCCCAGCCGCTCCGCGGCATGTGGGATCCTCCCAGACCGGGGCACGAACCTGCGTCCCCTGCATCGGCAGGAGGACTCTCAACCACTGCGCCACCAGGGAAGCCCGATACTACTCTTTTTTAAAAAACATGTCATTTGTTCTAATAATATCCTTACCTTTTGCCCAATAAAGTCTGATTCGTATTGGAGTCTATACTTTTTATGCCCTTACACCATAATCCCAAAAGAAAAGCCAGAATTTCTGGTAGCCAAAAAACTGACAGTAGCATTCTAAAAGCCAGATCAGATGGGACATCCCAGTTGAGTAGGGAGTAAATTACTCTGGTATTAGGACATACTTTGGGACCACACTGAAGCTCCAAATCCCATCAACTCCTATTCTGGGCAGAGAGATGGTGTTGAGAGTTTAGCTAAGCTACTCTGTGGTATTGCTGCATCTGTGTCCATTTCATTCAGCTAAGTGGCCTGCAGGGACCTTAAACTAACAATGGCCCCTCATGCAAGCATATACCCTAGACGCAGCCGCAGAGGCAAAGCAAATGTAAGTTCTGGATATGACTTCCCCAATGGCCCTAGTGATCGACAGTCTTCCTGTCTCCCAGCACCTTCCCCTTACATGCCCCGTAGATAAGGTCCCCAGGGACTTACCAAAACCCTGCTCTTTTGCTTTGGATTGGCCAATCTGGCCTTAGCCCAGGAACCCCAAAGCTCTCCACGCACAGACCCTAATAAAGGCCTGTGCTCCAGGTCCCATCTCCCTCTCTCTGCCTTGACCACATTGTGTGGCCCCTTGAGATGGGCTGGCTACTTCCTCAGGCTGGACCTCCCGAGGAATCAACTGCTCTATCTCATCTTCTCTCGTGGTCTGTTGTTGGACCTCGGCTCACCACTCGGCAAATGTGCTCCGTTTAATAAGTGTTCATTTGAAAAATTCATAATGGATGGGGAGGCACCATATCTACTTGATACTAAGGACCGAAGTTTACAGCATGATGTGGAAAAGAAAAAAGGAAACATCCATTTTTTAAAAGATAAAACTCTCAATGAAAGACAATGATGTGGACACAGGGAAGGCTCCAGGTGTCCAGTCTAGGAGTCTAGGACATGGTTACTCATGTGCTGAGTGAAGCGAATAAGCTTTTCCTACCGAGCAAGCCAGACCCACCAGACGAGGCTCCGAGGACACTACCTTGGATGTCTGCCTGCAGCTTCTCCGTAAATGTCAGGAGGTTGTGACTCTTGTCGAGGATCCTTTCGGTGGCCCTGGTCACGTGCTGACTCCGTGTTAACACTCTGTCCAGCTGATGGAAAATAAAGGCCTCAGTTTAGTTTGACTTTGAATACGATGCAAACTTCGGCACTCCAGATGTTGCCTCTTTTAAGCAAAAAACATACTCCAGGACACAGAGTCAAGATGTACACCATCACCTATGCTAAGGTCAACAGTTGGGTTGGAAGTGGACTAGGTCGTTCATGAAATGATTTACTGCTCACTCTGTGTGAGAAAAGGTGGTCTATTTTTTTAAAGGCAACCTAATTGGCCATGAAGCCACAGACTCCCCCTATGTCTCCATTGTGAAGACCTCATGTTCACTTTAGGACCCAAATATGCAGAACCTAGAAAGTAAAATCTTATTAATTTCTATTGACCGTGAGAACTTAGTCAAGGAGTTAAGACATAGAGTTAGGCAAACGGGCCTGCTTCTGCCAGGCTGGAGACCTGGTACTCAACACCTCCCAGTCTCATCAGTAACCTGGAGTAATAATGACACTGCCTCACAGGACTTCATGATGATTATATGGGATGATGTCTGTTAGGCCGGCAGTCCAGGGGCTGACAGCTACTCTCAGCTGTTATTTTTATTAGGAATGCTCTAATTTGTGAAAAGAAAGGTTTCATAAATTACAAATGTAATTTCCAGGAATGTAAAGTAACTCAGAATGGTTCTAAAAGTGTTTTCTAGTCAAAATCCAAAGATAATCTTCTTTAATGGATAGAAGAATTTATTTTCATCAGCTTATCACTTCCTACCAAATGTTTGCTTGCAGAGGTACTTTAAAGCCCACATATAAACCCTTAAACTCTTCCCAAATCATCATTAATTCTAAATTAACAGGAGCCAGGTTAATACATTTTAGGGTGCACGATTGTATACGTGTGTGGATGTTGAGAGACAGAGACAAGATACATATATACACAGATACACTATCATACACATATCAATGTGCATACATGCATATCTATGTGTGTGCGTGTGCAGGCACACACACAAAATCCATGAGTGAAAATTATAAATTTAGCAATAGGCCACCCTCACCATCTGCAAATGAGCAGATTCTTTTTTGGTCACTAGAAACCATTCATCTGGCATGGGCTAAACAGAACAAATAGCCCCCTGCTGACATCAAAGTCCACAAATCAGAAGCACAGGGCTGAAGCCTGAGTGTTGCCGACACCACACAAGTAGCTGCACTGGGGTTGGGGGCAGGGGTGGGGACCTCCGTTCTCACCATGTGCAGTGAATCCAGGACAGGGAAGAAGCCCCATCTTTTCATGCCACCCACCCCTGGTTCACAGGAGGAAATGAGAGGTGATGGTAAAGTGGCAGCCCGACTCCTCCCTCAGCGGACAGGACAGCAGAAATTAAATCAGGAGCCTCTTCCCACTAAAGCACAGAAGCTGGCAGCATCAGAACCAATTTGAACACAAAGTACCTGGAGCACAGCTCCTGGGAGGAAGAGGCTGCCCTGATCTGATCAGAACCTTCCAGGCAGCCCCCAGCAAGGGCTCACAAGGGCTGGAGTGGGTGGGGGAGCGGGCCCTTGACGTGAAGAACTTACCTTCCTTTGCAGGTCCTCTGTTTGTTCTGAGACACCTTCAAGCTGAATCTTTGCCAGTTCTTTCTGTATGTTTACTTTTAATAAAGAGTCCTAAAAGAATGAAGAAAACAAATTATAACGCTTCAAAATAAATCTCCTGGTTCTTAACTAACAATCACCTGTTATTACCTTTTTTGTTCATAGAAAGAAATTCTCCTTTCCTTGAAATTGCATTAAAAAATAAAATGAATCACATTCATTTAAGTTTGGACTTCAGGAACATGGTTCCATACTGCCATCTTTTGCACTGAACTTCCTATGTAGATATGAATTTAAAGTCTGGTGGGTTATGCAGAACTGAACTGCTGCAATTCCTGGGTGAGTCGGGTCGAACTTAACAGTAGAATCACATATATTTTAACTATAATTGCTAACACGTCAAAAAATGCTTGCTAAGCTAAAATACAAAAGTATTAAGTAAAGAAAAGCCTTTATAATTACTAACAACTAGGTGCTTAATTTATGCCAACACTCTTCTAATTTCTTTACTTGTATGACTTTATTCAAACCTTGTAACAACACTTGAAGGGGCTAGATTATTGTTTACGGTCAAGACAGTTATCAACTTGCCCAAGTTTCAGTGTAGGTCAACAGTGAAAACAAGAAAAAGTGAAGGGTTCACAACTTTAAACTCCTGAGAACTTTACATAAACATAAAAAGTCATTTAAGGGAATTAACAAGGTGGTTTAAATGAGGGAAGATCACTCAAAAAGAGTTAAAGTTGAAATCAAGTGTTTATCTCACGTGGTAAAAAGAAATAGAGTTGTACTGCTGGAGCCCAAACTGAGAGTAGTACTTACTGACTGTGTCTATAGTGAGTAGAAAAGAAACTTAAACATTTCTTTCCTTCCTTTTTTTTCTTATCTTTCAAAACATTTTGTTCTATTTGAGGAAAAATAATATAGAAAAATCTCTTAGAGTTTCCTAACCTTTCTTAACTCCATTATATCTAAAGAGAAAAGACCGGGATTAACAAGAGTGGATCACTGAAGCAGCTGTATTCCACTGTGCGTGCACGCACGCGTGCACACACACACACGCATTGCTGCATAGCAGTGAATTAAATATCTCAAATTCTAATGCATAGGCTTTAAGCCAAATTAAGAATCACATTTTTTCCCAATTAGAATGAAAAAACGCTGTCTAGTAAGTTAATTTCTTACCTTCCCACCTTCTTTTGGACCCAGATCAAAACACAGATTTTAACTAAACATAAAACTATGATTTACCCTCAGAGATTTTCATATAGTCTTCCAGGGAGGAGGAACTTTTGTGCCCTGCAACTCCAGTTAAGAATAATACACTGACAGAAAATAGTTCATCTTCATTCAGCACATTAAAGAAGATGTCATCCTGATTCCTTTTCTGTGTTTGTATTAGGTCAGCTGTTTTCAACTATCCAAAGACCTGTTATAAACAGGGGTGAGTGGATTGTCCTATTCCAAAAGGCAGGAGAAAGAGGAACACAGAGGAAGAGTCTACAAGGAGGCATCTATGGATCAATTCTTGACCAATTAGAGCTGTCCCACAGTGAAACGAGTTATCATGTGGATGATGCAGTCCCCGGTCAGGTTCAGGGGAAGAAGGCCTGGCGCCTACCAGCGCTGGACACTGGGACTGAGGCTCCTGCACCAGTGGGGAGCATGGACAGAGAAAATGACCCCTACTGTCAGGCCAAGTCTTCACCTCCCCATGACACATGTTTCTATCCATCTCTGCATTCCTAGTACCTACCCGGAGATATTTCGTTGTATTTTCCAGGTTTGACAAAATCCCATACGGGACAGGGATGATGCTGGAGAGGTTCACAGAGAGGATGGCATCACCCACATGGTCCATGTCATTCAGCAGCACGCCTCCACATTCATCGTCACAGGCTACAGGGCAGAGGAAGTGCAAGTTAAAGCAGAGCGGCCGGCACGTTTTCCCGTGTGTGCGCACGGCATCCTGTAATAACAACATCTACAGTGCTTCCGAGGACTCATCCCATCTTATCCTCATGCCAACTGTGCCTCGGGAAGTAAGCAGGTCCCAAGCCCCTGTTCTCAGATGACGATGCCCAGAGGCACACACATTAGTGACTCCCCAGGGCCACACAGAAACGCTGCTCCAACCTTTACAGCACGTTTGCCCATCTTTGACTTGGACCAACGGCCATGAATTCCAAGTGCATGTCCTGTCAGGGCCTGGTCTGTGATTTCCTCAGATAGTTTGCAGACACCTTCAGCAAGTACAAACGAAGGGAAGTGGAGAAAGTAACGGATGTGTCTTGCTAATGACAAACACACAAAGAAAAGCAAAAGAGCTCTGGACTGCCACGATCCTGACCTTGCTTCCTTCCTACCTTCCCCGCGAACCACTGAGGAGACGTCCCAAGGTCACCACCTCATGTACTTGCTATTCAAATAAATCAGAACTGGCGGAAAAAAAAATTCCACAACAGCCAAGAGCTGAGGCCATACGTGAAATCTGGTGACACAAATGAGCAGCCACAGAGGTGTCCTCTCTGCTCTGACTGACCCTTGGCTCCACTAGAGGGGACATTAACCAGCTGAACCATGAAGCTGGCATTGCTGTGCTGCTGATAGTGATGGAAAGATAAATGCTGTTATCCTAGAACCTTCTCCTCGGCTCCAAACGCACTTCACAAAGTTCAGTTCGGCAGATGCAAAGGAATCTATGATTAGTTAAAATAAAGTAGGACTTTCTCTATCCTGCCAACGCCACTGGGCGCCGTACCGGGAAACCATCTGAGAGGAGAAACCACCTTTCATCCTTGAGAGGAGTGATACCCACACACACAGTCGCTCTCCACCAGAATGTGCCTTGGTTCACAGTCCTCACAGCGGAGCCCTGTGGCCCCCGGCCTGCAGACGCACTGCCCGGACTCGCGGTCACAGTCACTGTGGACAGAGCCATGCGGGCTGCAGTCACACCTCTGGCAGGTACCACCCGGCATCTGAGGGTTCCCACGGTAGCCCAAGGAGCACCTACAGAAGGAGACACGCAGGACAGACAGGAGGGTCAACACCAGTGAGTAAATACACAGAGCAGCTTCCCAAGGACAGTAATCACTTCTGCCACGTGAAGTGCAGAGAACACAGGCCCACTCACCTTGTTCTGCATTTTATTTCCTGAAAGGAGGATGAGATGGTCACAAGGAAGTGCATTTACCTATTTTGATGCCCGGGGGGTTTCATTTTGCATTATCAATCATGCACATCCAAACTGATAAGGGCTCCCGATCACTTTCATAAATATGTCCTATGTGTATAAAAGGGGCAGGTGACATACCTTTCACAATATTGTCCTTCGTAGCCCGGAAAACAGGCATCACAGCGGAAATCGTGATCACCTTCCAAGACACAAGTGGGACTGAAACTGGAAGAAAAGAATTTTTTTTGAATTTTCAGATACACACTTCAAATCTTTCTTAGGGTACTTATTCATTACTCTTAGGGTACATGATACTGTCCTAAAAAACAAGTGATTACACCGGACAATTGGACAAGTTTTTTAGAGCTTATACTCTTTGGGGCAAAAAAAAGGAAAATAAACACGTAATCGATACAAGCGGTTGCATCTCTTGTATCTAGAAGATACTCACAGATGCCTGTCCAGTGACAACCATGTGAATGCTGAGGGAATGCAGCCTGATTTACAGAAGACAACTAATTAGTCACCAAACAAGAAAGCTTCCCAGGTGAAAAGGGGCTTGTTCTGAGAGGTACATGAATTATCTGACTTATTAGATGAAAAGGTGTCTGGAGAGAGCTGCACGTGAGCAAACATGCGGAACAGCAGGGAGAAGGGAGCTGGACCAGCGCTGGGGATACACCTGACTGCAGTGAAAGGCAAGAGAGAAAAGCAGGGGAAAGCAGCAGAGTGAGGGCGGGATCTCAGGATAACTGGACCTAAAGGTGGGGAGTCAGGCAATGGGCTACAGCAGCAAAAGGAAAGAGCACCGAAAACTGGATAATCCACTCAGATTCTGATCCCCTCACTCGGGGACTTCAACTTCTGGCCTGTTCCTTTTTCTCAATAACCTCTGCCTCCAAATTTTAAATCACCAACTAGAGGCTCAGCTGGGTACCTACAAACCACTAAAAAAACACCTGGGGTATCTGGCCAGTAAGAGAAGTTCCCAGCATGAGTTACAAGGTTGCTATGAGCCCTGCTTCACTTCTGACTTTTTTCCCTCCTTAAACACTAAAGGGACAGACTTCAGTGAAAACATAAAATAAGTAGAGAATGAAGCACGTCTTTCGGGGCCTCTCAGACGCACAGCACACACGGAACGTTCACACTCTCACCGTCTCTTCCTAATAGTGTACTAATTTATTAGTGTGTGGGGATGGTGTGGACTTTCTGTAACTGAAGAAGTAAAATACACAAACAGTATAGAACTGTGCAAAGTAGAAGTGTGAAACACCCGCCCAGACATTTCTCTGGGCACGTATAGCTGTGGAGCTGTGGACATGGACATACATACGGATATGAATGTTTTCCAAAATGGCATCATATCATATGTTCAGTTTCATAATTCCCTTGGCCATTTCTCCAATTCTGTACATACAGATAATGCCTTATTCTTTTCTCAGTGTTGGTACAATATTTCACTCTAGGTACGTACCACAATACACTCTAGGTATTTAATCAATCCCGTGTAGGTAGATATTTTAGTGCCCTCCTCCAATTTCTTGTGAGTACAAGCAATGCCCATCTTTATACATATAAGCAAGTATTCATATAGCTTAGATTACATGAATGAAATTGATGATTCAAACTTTATATACAGGTTTTATACAAAAAACAGCAGTAGCAATAAATTTTAGGATGCTTGATAGTTTACAGAAGATTACACAGTGCCTCTCATTAGGTATTCACTGTCAAGCGACACTTACTTGGAGACAATAAAAGAAGATTAGAACAAATATTAAAAGGAAAACTTCATTTTAGTATACCAAAAGTTGGTATTTGATCTATACATGTTCAATGCCTTGTCAAATATTCTAAGCAATAATGAAATGTTATTTATGAATTACAATTTTCGTTGCAACTAAAGAGGACCCACGGATATTCCAATTCCCGCCTAAAATCTGTTTCTTTTATGTGTTCAGATAACTCTATACAAGCATCATGAGTACGAGGTAGAACCTGGCCCCAATTTCCTTACCATGCAGCATTTCTGCACTTCATCAGACATCAGCATGTATAAATTCTAACCCCATTCCCTTGCATTAAACAGGAACTGAATTCTTCGTATCATTATTCATAAAATTAATAACAATTCATCTCTAGGCACACTGGTTCCATAGGTTGGAGGCTAAAATTAGTCTTCAAAAAAACAAAACCTGAAAGTCCTTTCTTTAATGGGTTCCATTCTAACACTCAAAACTAACACACAGATACTTTGCTTTTGAAAAGATTCTCTTCAAATGCTGGAAGAATGAACACTTTTTCTTAAAATTAGCCTTTCTCGACACATGCAGAGTATTCATTAAGACAGATCACGCAGAGGCCCTGGAAAGTGAAGCTGAGAGTGGAAGCAGCCCACCTTCAGCAGTGGGTGGTGCGGGCGTGCCAGCACACCTGCAAGGCTCACCTGGCAGGGAGGTCGTGAGGACAGGTGCAGAGAGAGCAGTCGCTGGCCGAGCCAGTCACCTTCCCGTAGTACCCGGGGGCACACACATCGCAGTGGTCTCCGGCGGTGTTGTGGCTGCAGTTCTAGGGCCCCATGTTTCAAAAGGAGAGGAAAACAATGGGAAACTGTTAGAACTCATTCTCATCTGGCAATAGCCCAGCACTACCACATTTCATATCAGTTGACATTTTTTTATTCTCAAGGAAGGGTGAGCATTTTTCTTCATATTTTTAAAATCCTGGACACATTGGCAGCTCTGTGGCCTTCGTTCATTATAAGATTGCATTCATCTGACACAACCTAGAAATTACCGATACATTCTTCTTATAGAAAATATACCCAGTGCGGCCAGCTTTCAAAGCCTTAAAATATGGATCTAAAATGTACAGGGACCCAAACAGTGATGTGAAGCACACTGATTTGTGCATAGTCGGTGTTTAGTGATCACACTGGGGGGTTGAGAGGGCAGAAGTAAACGGACAGATGATTCAGGAAATCGACGGTGGGTTAAGTGGGCTGTGTTCTTTCCTGGGTATAAATTAACAGGTCAGCCGCTGACCTGAGAACTTTGTTCTGGTAGGTCAGGAAAGGTAGGGGAATCATTTAATGTCCTAGGAGTACCTAATCTTGTCAAAGTGCTTAGCTCCACCAAGGAAAGATACAGCATGAAAGAACCAATTAACTTCTCAAACTATCTGTGTGACTTTTGTCCCCGTGATTGGCCCAGGGACCTTCTTAGCTAATTACATCTCACCTGAATTTGCCTGAAATCAATTCTCCTTAAATCCTTAAATGAGATTTTCTCATCTTCTGTATTAGGACTTTACTTCTGCCCAGAGCGTGAGCTGATTAGAATGAATAAATTTTTTAACAGTGTTGCAGCTATCTGCATCTTCATTAAGTCCATTTTACCTTGAATGACTGGAATAATTCTTTAATTCCAGATATATAATGAAGTCAGCCAAGGTGAACACACGTCTTTTTAACTGAGGAGAACCATGCAGTGCTTCAGCTTCTAAATTCACCTGGGCCCTGCTATGGTTTAACAGTTTTCCCAGTGGAGACTGCCTTTAAATTCCACAAATGAAAGATGCTTCCAAACAGAAGAAGATGGATCTGGTGTGGGAACCCTGGTTCCTGTGTTTAGGCCACAGCCAAGATCTCTAAGGCTTTGGTGTGTCTTTCTTGGTGGGGAGCTCATTTTCTTTCAGTGAGTTACTTTGCCTGAAGCAGGTTAGTCTTGGCACAATTTAGACAGGGAACCAATGTTCCCACATGAGTTGTCAGAAAGAATGAGGTTTCACGAGTAGGGAAAGAATATCGGGTTATTCTATGTTATCGATAAGGTCTCGTCGGCTTAAGGAAAATCCTGGATGCTAGAGTTTGTCCTCAGGAACACAAGACTTCTGTCTGGGTCACTTGGTCCTTTGCAGTGGTCAGAACTCTCCTTGTGTCCCTGACGGCCTAGGGTTAGGTGGCCAGGAAACAAATGCACACTAAGACCTCCAGGACAACATGCAGTTTTTAACAAATGCAAGGACAGGGCATCACTTTACACAGAGAAACACATTTTCAACTTTGACATTAACTCGTTTTGAAACCTCCAGGTGACCCTTCAAATTCTATGACAGAAAGTTCTCACATACTTTGACTACAACCACCAGTACTGCAAGTAAAAACAAGAGACGGGCTTCCCTGGTGGCGCAGTGATTGGGAGTCCACCTGCCAATGCAGCGGACGCGGGTTCGTGCCCCAGTGCGGGAAGATCCCACATGCCACGGAGCAGCTGGGCCCATGAGCCATGGCCGCTGAGCCTGCACGTCGAGCCTGTGCTCCGCAACGGGAGAGGCCACAACAGTGAGAGGCCCACATACCGCAAAAAAACAAAAAAAAAAACAAAAAAAGCAAGAGACACTTGAGTAATTCCCAAATTGATGTCCATAAACAGATTCAAGGAAGTAAAATTTATAAGAGAATTTCCACCAACAATATCAGATCACTTAGCTAGACCTTTCTGAAGGAAATATATGTATATCTTACATTTAGCTAAATTTAAACTCTCTCTAAATCAAGAAGCTTGTATGACCTCGAACTGGAAGTGTAGACGCTCAGGGCCTGCTCTAATTCTAAGCGTCAGGCAAGTACCCAAACAAACCAGCGTACCAGACACTTCCCCGTTTCAGGGTCACAGGTGTCACTGTGTTTGTTGCAATTGCAAGGCACACAGGGAGCCAGCAGAGGGCGCGGTCTCCTGCCATCACCTTCTGGAAGCCTCCCTCTGTGGTAACCAGGTGCGCAGTCCTGAGGGAATGCAAAAGCAAAGGAAATGAACAAGAAACCTGATTAACAAATGCGCAAAGGACTTGATAAAAGAAACACAAATGACTAAACAAACACATGAAAAGATGCTCATTAACACTAATCATCATGGAAATGCAAATCAAATACCAGCTCACATGCATTAGGATGGCTAGTATCAAAAAAAAAAAAAAAAAAAAACCAAAACAAAAAACCCCCAGAAGATAACATGTTGGCAAGGGTATGGATGGACTGGAAGCCTTGTGCTTTGCTGGTGGGAATTAGAAAGGTGTGGCACTGTGGAGCAGTATGGTGGTTCATCAAAAAGTTAAAAACAGAGTTACTGCATGATCCAGCAATTCTACTTCTGGGTATAAACCCCAAGAACTGAAAGCAGGGTCTTGGAGAGATACTGGTACACCCATGTTTGTAGCAGCATTATTCACAATAGCCAAAGGTGACAGCAACCCAAGTGTCCACTGATGAATGGATGGATAAACACAATGTGGTCCATCCATCCAATGGACTATTATTCAGCTTTAAGAAGGAAGCAAGGGACTTCCCTGGTGGCGCAGTGGTTAAGAATCCACCTGCTGATGCAGGGGACATGGGGTTTGAGCCCTGGTCCGGAAAGATCCCACATGCCACTGAGCAACTAAGCCCGTGTGCCACAACTACTGAGGCTGCGCTCTAGAGCCCGTGTGCCACAACTACTGAAGCCCGCATGCCTAGAGCCCATGTTCTGCAACAAGAGAAGCCACCGCAACGAGAAGCCCACGCACCGCAACAAAGAGTAGCCCCCGCTTGCCACAGCTAGAGAAAGCCCGCACAGCAACAGAGACCCAACGCAGCCAAAAATAAATAAATAAATTAAAAAAAAAAAAAAAAAAGAAGGAAGCAAATTCTGACACACTCTACAACATGGATCCATCTTTAGGGCATCATGCTAAGTGAAATAAGCCAGTCATAAAAAGACAAATACTGCATGATTCCACTTAAACATGAGGGACCTACAGTAGTAGATTCATAGAGATAGAAAACAGAAGGGTGAGACTCGGGGAGGGCTTAGGGGCTTTAGTGTTTATTGGTTACAGAGTTTCAGTTTTACCAGATGAAGAATTCTGGAGACTGGCTGTACAGCACTGTGAGTGTACTTAACGCTATTGAGCTGTACACCTTAGAAACGGTCAAGATGGTGAAGTTTATGTTTATGCCTATTTTACCACAAGTAATTTTTAAAAGGCAAAAATGACATAATAGAGACACACAGCTCTCTTCATCACTCGGAGCTGCTGTAACAAGCATATTTCAACCCGAAACCAGGAAACGGATTTTAACCACAGTCTCCCTACCTGACATGAGAATCCAGCTGTGCCAGGAGGACAGAGACACTTCTCTAAAAGGGATGCCACCTCCCTCTTGGGGTGCGACTCTTCAGCCTTTCTGCCAACCTCCATAGAAATATTTGAGATTCTGTGAAACCGTTGGGTTAAGAAATGTGAGAGGAGACACTAATATTTAAAAAGACACTTTCTTGAAACAGCACATTACAGAATAATGTTGGCACATATATAAAACAGCTTTCCTGCCAGTTTGAGAGTAGTTCCTACTCACAGCTGTAAAGGAAATGGGTAAAAACACACTAAAAGCACACTAGTCATTATACAGGGAAGGTCCGCAGCCAAAAGTTTAGAACTTCAATATAATGTTAGAGAAAGCACACCTACAAGAATCTGAAGTGCTAGCTTGGCCATAACCTAGGTGGCTTTCTTTATGGGATTAGTACTACATGAGCAGGGGACAGCATCCTTGATGCCTTGTGACAGAGAAATGGGCACTGCAGTTTAAGGGCAGAAAATAGCAGAACTGTTTTGTTGTTTACATAGAAGATATCACCAGTATGTTCTTACATGTTATATCCACATTAATACAGGAAATGGATAATTTATGTCACTTTTCACATATTTCATAATAATATTAACATTTAATAAGGTTTTGGTGAGGAACAGAAATATATATATATAT
>NW_006786302.1:2452647-2460561 GCF_000442215.2 Lipotes vexillifer | reverse complement strand
AGAAAGATATATATATATATATATATATATATATATATATATATATATATATATATATATATAAAGATAGGAGGTAATGGGAGTAAAGTGAATCAGATCCCTTCGGTTTGCTTTCAAATAAGGAAAATATTTGGAAACTTCTAGAAGTTTCCAAGTACCTGCTTTGCTGTAATCCTTGGCCATAAGATGCTTTGATGAGGATGTACTCAATGTTGCTAAGAACAGACATAAAATCTGAGCGTGTGACAGGTTCTTCAGAAACAGAGTTAAAGTATTTCCAAAAATTCTGTGGATGAGAAGCACATTCAATTAAATTCAGGGTACAGATCCTCAGAGGCATATGGACTTAATTCCTTTAGAAATTTCTCCAGCACTGAGCCCAGTTCTAAGTGACACTGAGTTTAAGTGAGGAAGCTCTCGTGTCACCTCCTAGGGGTGGCAGCCGCACCATCTCATTTATCAACGGCCTCACATCACCTCTGGCAGCGCTAGCCACGCAGACAGTCAGTAAACATCTGCTGGAGGAAGGAATCCACACTTTCTAAATTCAAGGGCAGCCAAAGAATCCAGACCATCATATCCACACAGGTTGAGACTCGTGTACCACGATAAAGGATTTAAGATGCAATTTGCACTAAATTAACATAAGCCTGATATACATTTCTTGAGAATGTGAAATTTGAATCTTTGTAGAAGTTCTGCTAAACTCGCTGGAATTTTGACCCAAAGCCGCCTTCTTCACTCTCTTATTACAGCAGCTTCATGATTTCATTGCATGCAGAGCAGAGTTCCCAGCCCGAGGGGCCTGCGTGAAAAGAGTACTAGGTCACCTCTTTCATCCCCACTTCCTGCTCTTGTCTCAGTCCATTCTTGGGGGCCGGCGCGTCCACATAGATGACTTGCTTTCTGGTCCGGCCTCCTTTGATGAGCACCTGAGGCTCCAGGTTGGAGGTGCCGATCCCACTGGAAGAATAGAAGGCCACGCTGTACCGCAGTTTGCTGCCGTAGGCCATGAGCTGTCGAAGAGTACAGTGTTGTTTACTTCTCTGGCACAGCACTGGTTTAAAATTATTTTATCGTAAGCCTGCTGCCATTTGAAAGAAATCTTGTGTCTTAAAAATACATCACGTGGGTGGAATACGTTGTCTGGTATGAATTTCCTTCTAATTCTACTTAATTATGGATCATTAAATTGACCCAGGCTATCGTTCCTAAGTAAGCGATCCTTCAAAAGTTTTAAAAACCGCATCATGAAGGTGTGATCGGCTGTAAAAAGCTGTACTTATGTATTGTATACAGGTTGACGGGTTTGGGGATAAGTATACACCCATGGGACCACCATCACCAAAGTCACAGCCACAGCCATCACCTCCCAATGTTTCCTCTTGATGATACTAACAAAGGTAAGCTCCAAAGTAACAAAACAGTCACTCTAATTATTTTCAAGCTCCTCTGAATTAAAAATTATGTATAGCCATCACAGCACATATTTTCAAGTTTTAAAAATCAGGCTGAATTCATATACAGACTGCTATATTTATATAAACAAAGATGCATATGATGCCTTCAAGTCTCTGCCCCCCCCACCCTGCCAAAATGAGTGCCAATTTCTTGGGCCATAGCACCCAAGCTTGCATTGAGCCTCTATTAGTAAAAACAAAAAATGTTTGTCGAATGACTGCTTTAAGAAGAAAAAGAATATGTTTTGAACTTTAAAAGACTTTCAAAATTAATGGAGAAATTTAAAGAGCCATTCATCTGGGGGATTTTTACAAGTGTTAACCTTTTCCATCCCCACTTAGAGGAGGTAATTAATAACTACTCTAGTTAGCAATAGGCCAACCCAGGCCACTGTGATTTCAAAGTGCACCCAGGAAATGTGGATGGCTGGAGGCTGGGTGCATGTCTCACCTGGTCTCCCTGAAATTGCCCAGGCAGCCGCCAGTAAAACGGCTCTGTGTTGACATGCCGCCTGACGGTCACGGCATCCAGGAGGACATCAGGGGCCTGGTAATACACCCCCTCGGTCGTACCCTTGAGGTTACTCTGAGAAACCACACGCAGAAGAGGCTGATCTGAGCCCAGCGTTACCTAGTCACGGAGGGGAGGACAATGCCACTTTAGAATGTGAATTAGCGCCGCACCTTTGACCGTCAGATTCTTCCACTGTTTCAGACGAGACAGCTTCATTATTAAAACAGGAATAAGAAAGACTTTTCTTTTCAATTTAAACACCTAGATTAAAATGAACTGAAAATGCCTTTAAACCACTGCATTTAGGGTTAAACTCTTCCTATACTGGGCCAGGTCCAATTACATGAAGGAGACTGCTGAGAGTTTTCTCTTCACTCCAACTAAAGCTGCAGACAGATTAGCACAGAGCAACACTGACGCCCTGGTTCCTGCTCCATTTACTTCCCGGACAGCAGAAGCAGACCTCTGATTCTGGACTAACCCAAATCAGCTTCCTAGAATTTCTGATGCAGTAAGAGCAAAATTTAATGTAAGTACTTGGCTGCCTTTCCCACCCTCACCCAACTCCCAAGGGTAGAGGTTTGCAAACAGAACATTTATCTGTGTGTGTAACCCACCGGCATCCTCACGTAGCCCTCGGCCTCGGAGCAGAGCTGTGACAGCCCAAAGCAGAAGCACGGGGTGCACCCCCGAGGGTCCGCCTCGTCCAGAGCAAAGGTGCCAGCTCGACACTCACTGCATTGAGGGCCAATGACATTTTCCTAAAGGGGACAAAGTGACAGACTCATTTTTACCTGAAAAAAAGAGACACGGCTTATGAACAAACAGAAATGGGAAAAAACACAAAAATAACTTTGGATGAACAAACATTGCTAACTAGCTGCTCCTTAGGCTGGTTCCTTAACCTCTCTGAGCATCAGTTCTCTCAGACTCAGTGATTCCCCAACTCAGCTGATCATCAGAATCGTCTTGGAAGCTTTTGGAAAATGCAGATTCCCTGGTGCGTCTCCAGGAGCGGGCCCGGATCCTCTTGGAGGTCCCAGGTGACCAGTCAGGTGGAGAGCCACGGGCCAGATAATTATTAGGGCAGGTCCTCCTGTGCTGACCATCGTGGTGAGAACTGCTACCACAGATGTGGTGAACCAAGCACACGTCCACTGCTGTTCCCGTTACCCCGCAGCCACGTGAGTTTCCCCTTCCTCCTCCCCCACCGCTAATCAACCAGGATTCCATCTCTCAGACCCTGGGAAAGGAACAGAGAAGATGGCCAAGGACCTTCTAATAACAAAGCACAACGGGAAAATGAAAGGATATACACGGGGTTAAGTATGATGTTGAAATCTAACCTCCTGGGAAAATAATAAACACAAATGTCCTCCAGTCTGGCCAGCACGCACAGGAGAATAATTACTTACCAGATATAGAATCACAAATCTTCTGAAGCCCTGTGTTATCTATTTTACCTGTATATTCAAGACAGATAGGCTATTCAGCCAACTGAAACACATGATAGAAAACTCACCGTGTTTCTCAAATCAGTCCCATCATCTGACACTTGTAATTAACAGTACAAATTCCTTCTAAAGAATCATCCATCATTCTAGAAGAGCATACACAGAATTTAAACCCAGACCCAGAAGGTGGTGCAAACTCATTATGAGAAGTGTCTAAAACTCAAGTGCTTATATAAATAGTTAAAGCCCCGAAGTCAGAATGGCAAGTGGGAGGGAGGGAGGAAGTGGAACTGGGCGCTAGTACCTTGCAAGAGCAGGTTCCGGTCTCTGGGGCACAGCTGCAGAGACCCTGCTCCTGGCCACAGGTGTCGGCCAGTGTCCCTCTCAGGTCGCAGTCACAGGCCACACAGTCTGGAAAGTCTCTGTACCCCAGGGAGCACTGATGGCAGGTATGTCCACCAAATGCAGGCTTACATTGGCAATGGCCAGTGAGCACATCGCACTGATGACTGGCTGACCCCGCGCTACTGCAATTGCAAGCCTGCAAGAAAAATACTGAATAAATAAAAGGGCAGCTTTTATATTTTCATAATGTACACATATGGGGATTACAGGAAAACACTAAACGTGGGGAGATTATACAAACAAATGGATCGTTATCACTATTGCCATATGGACTCACTTTGCCACAAGCCATCAAGAGGCCAGGACTTATGCTGCTGGATGTTAGTGAACCTTTGTGACCGTGGCCTGAAATTCAATCTACTTAATAGGTCAAAGCAGTCCAGCAAAATTATTTTAGAAGTCCAGTAATGCTCCCTCTGTTTCCAAAATGCAAAGTCTAAGTTTAACCGATAAAAGTTAACACAGAAAAACAGAACTGCTGAAGATCGGACATACCTTCCCACCCCCAATAAAGTGATTTATGTCTTTCTCCTGGAAGACAGCATATATTGCAGAATACAAAGGGCACCAAAATAAATTTTTGATCTTCTAACCATCAATTCCACAGCTAGACTCTTGAAGAAAATTTAGAATATTGTATTTTAAGGATGCTGCTTCTTCCACTTTGATTCCTACAATCGGTACTGAGTTTTGAATAGAAACCATCAAGCTATTCAACAGGTTAATATCAAGCGAATAGATAAAAGCAGAAGAATGAAACCTGACACAGCAAAGTAATTCTCAGTTGAGAAAATGTGCAGGTGACAGTGCACACCTGGCATCCGAGCTCCGGGTCATGGCCCCAGTGTCCGTCCACACACCCCTCGCACACTGCACCCCGCGTATGAGGCGGGCAGACACACTCCCCTGACTCCGGGTCACAGGTGTTCCGAGTGTGAGCGCAGTCACAGGCTACAACAGAGACACAGGGTGTTGTTACAGATCAGGACCGTTGGGTCAACCGAAGGGGTCAGAGTTGATGCTGCAAGTTACTTCCCTTGTGTTAATAATCTCAATCACTCTTCTAGTTCCTGAAAGAAAACTCGTGATCCCCAACACCCCGCCATGTCTCACGGGAGGTGAATGCTCCTCCTTGTGGAGAGTTGCTCCTGGATGAAAGAGAATTGGGCACAGTGGGAGAAATAGAGAAAAGACCAGGAAAGGCCTCCACAGGTGGGGAGAACAGAGAGTTAACACTTACTGAGCACTTGTTTGCCAATCACCATGCCAAGGACTTTAAGCACAACCTTGACGGTAACTCCTGGATGGAGAGAATAATCGACTTCTCCATTTTACAGATGAGGAGACCGAAGCTAAGTAAAGTTAAGTAATTAGTCTAAGCTCACACAGTTAGTACAGCCTGACCAAGGCCTGCAGACTTACCCAGAATAGGGATCAGGAAATAGAAAAAAGGTATGAAATCCTACATGTTCAGAAAAAAGAATGTGAAGGAACTTAACAGAATTAGACAGAAATCAAAGGAGAGCTCAAAGAAAAGTCTGGGAATTACAATAAAGTCTCACAAACACTGAATTCAGGAGCTTACGTGTACAGCCACCGTCCTGGTAGGCATAGAAGCCATGGGCACACCTGTCACACCTCTCCCCAGCTACACCTGGGACACAGCGACACTGGCCTTCCTCCGTGCAGTCGTCCGACAGGGAGCCCGGCGCACTGCAGTTACAGGGCAGGCACCTGAGCCCCGTGTCCAACCCGTAGTAGCCATGCTGTTTCACGGGGGCAGAGCCACGGAAGACAAAAATACATTTTAGTAAGTGGCTAGTATCTACTAGAACATTTCCCAAATCAACAACTGCATGTGTCATAGATTCATAAAGTGTTCTTGACATCATTCCACTGCTCTCTGTAAACCAAATGCATACTCTCCAGATAGGGCCGCATAGCACTCACCAGCCATGTTGCAGGAACCTGCTCTTTCTGGTGGTTGGGATTCCATTTCATTTGAACCAGTTAAGGCATCATTTATAGACATTAACACTGACACACACGTTAATTGTATGTAATGACCAGGAGGTGTCTTACCAGGCACTGGTTACACTGCTGTCCGGTCACGTGTGGTTTGCAGTCACAGAGTCCAGTCTCAGGATGGCAGGCAGCAGAAAGGGAGCCTTGGCCGTGGCATTCACAGGCTAACACACACAGAAGGCATATTTGTGCCCATTTCTGGGTACGGCTGTTATAAAATCCCTTAATCCCCAATGGAGAAATTTTAACATTCATGTTTCAAATCATAAAACAAAATTATTGCTTTGCAGTAACTTGAAAAATTTAGTATTTTTCTGAAGAGTAAGCCAAAATAAGGTTGGTGAAAGGAACCATCACAGAGAAAAAAAATTACTTGAAGCTGTTAAGATAATAGTTGGCAAACGAACTTAACCAATTTCATGAACTCTTTGAAATTTTTAAAATGAGCCACCAATGTATATCAACCAATCTTCATTAAAAAACATGCAAAGATTTCAAAATCAATTTAGTCACTTGCTCATTCCAATCATACATATTTAATATTTTAAAGCTCAGTTATAATGACCTAGATAACTAATACTGTACATCATAATTTAATGAACTATTTCCCTGTTCTGAGTCATGAGTCCTTTGAGGTTCTTACCTTCTGGCCAGATGCTTCTGTTTTATCTACAGCCAGAATATTGATGTTTAAAGCCACAAAGTACCTCCCTTCTCAAAGTGCTTCAATTTAACGGGTCCAAGAACCGTTTACTTCGTACCACAGCTGTCAATATGCGCTTCATTTAAAATTTGTAATATGTTCACTGACAAGATATCCCAGGACGTGTACCATTTATGAATGCTTGGTCTCGGAAAATGCACACTCTCCATCCTATGGTATAACCACGTAAGAAAAAAGTCACGAATTATCTCAAGCCCTAGCACACTCTGTGTGGCAGCCTTTGTGGGGCAGAGCAGGGGTGGGCACTGGAAATTAGAAGGCTGATGGTCAGAGGAAAGGGGGTGGGATTCTGCTTCCTTGGTTGACTGGCCATGTCACTGGGCCTCTCTCCCCTAGTTTTTCCCTTGTGTGCATGGATCGATGTTCACAGCTCCTGTAGGAGGCTGGTCGAGTGTCATGGGCACCACACAGTGCTACCCATTCTTGTAGTTTAACTTTTATTTTCTGTTTTCCTGATGCTTTGACTTCTGGGGCCTTGCTGACCCTGGAGAGACAGCCACGCCCAAGGCTAGTCAATTTCCAGAGACTGTAAACAGCTCACCTGCTGGAATGCCTTTCATATGCAAACCATCCAATCCAGAGCCCGCACCCCACGCCTTCCTCACTGGCTCTCAGGTTCCTTTGGGCCCTGACATTCCACTGTCCACCAGTCCTAGTCACCCCAGGGCCCGGCATCAGACAAGAGGCACAGTCCCTAGGCCCCCCACCCCAGGACCAGCTGAAATGACTCAGACTAGCCAGTCCCAGACCTGCTTACCCTGCCCGCCCTTTTCTTCCTGCAGATAAAGTCTCCTGTCCACACTTCCCCTCGTGACCAACCCAGGTGCTTCCCCGTGTAGCCACCCCCATGCTGTGGGGTGTCCCCTGCGCCCCCTGACTCTCCCCTGACCTGGCCTCCAGAGTAACAAACTGCCTTTGTGATGGCGGTCCTCTCCTGATCTGCTGGCCTTTCTGTACCGAAATATAATAAAGCCTGTATTTAAAACCGTCCTCAGCCTCCCACCACTCTTAACTGTCTCCCAGGGAAAACATCACACACTCACACACATTCACTCACACCCCGCCATCCCCCACCCCTGCAAACCCGTAACTCTCTCTGAGCTTCCATCCCCGACTCTCCCTACTGTCTCCCTCCCTCCCTCCCTTTCCCTTCACATCACCCAATCTTCCAGCCCAATTCTTGGCCCCTTGGCTGCTACAACTGCTCCTCCTAAAATGGACTCCCGGGTGCAGATCCAGTGAGCAGATCCTGCCTCCGTCCTGATGCATCTTTCGGTGGGACGGGCCACGCACCCCTCTCTCCCGTTTCGTTTTTTTTTTTTTCCCCCCCCG
>NW_006786302.1:2370361-2452103 GCF_000442215.2 Lipotes vexillifer | reverse complement strand
CCCATGTCCCCTGCATCGGCAGGCGGACTCTCAACCACTGCGCCACCAGGGAAGCCCCCCTCTCTCCCTTTTGAACCTCTCTCTTACCAAGGTTTTGGGACCCCTTCCAAACTCTTTGGTTTCCTTCCTCTTTCTCTTGTATTTCCCTCTGATCCTCCCTCTCTGTGCCTCACTCAAACCCCACCCTTCCTCTGGGGAATATTCCAAGTTCACTTCGAGTATGATCATCACCAAATACTGATGATAATAACAAATCACATTTATCACACACCCGTCAGCTTGTGTCTCCACATTACAGTCAATATGTGAAATAAATGAATGAACCTTCATAACAAACATACGAGGGAAGCACTATAATTTTCTCTATTTTTGGATGAGAAGTCTAACACTTAGAAAGGTGATGTAACTAGCCAGAGATCACACTGTTATTTGCAGTTATCCCTCTATAACAACAATTATAATAGCAATTATTAGTAAAAATTGTTCATGTTATAAATAATACTAATTTAAAATATCTGGCAATTACCTTCTGTCAGGTTCTTTACAGGTATCTTAATTCTCAGAAGAACCCCACAATATAAAAATTATACTTACTTAAGTTATTTTGCACAAGGTTTCTTTAATATTAGAGCCCAGGAGGCTTCCCACCACCCTTTGCTCCCTCCACACCACTCTCTGCCCTGGACAACTGTGTCCACAGCCACTACTGCATCTATCATACCAAAGCTGATGTCAGTAATACTGAACACTGGCATTTTTACTGGGTTCACCTAATAAAATATGGTATTATGTTATGGTGTGGAGATTTCTGGGAAGTTCATAAGAAGGACCCTTATTATAGACCTGGAAGGATTTCTAGTGAAATATTCAGAAACAGTTGTAGGAATTCATCTCGTCAAAGCTAGGAACAGGGGGAAAAGGAGATAGGAAAACAATAAAAAGTGTAAATGCTCAGAAACTAGAGAAAGCCAGGCAGGGTCAGCCCATAACCAGTCCAGCTCCCTGGGCCAACAACGTGGACCTAGACCCAAATCCCACCTGTTCTGACCGCCCCCCCTGCCCCCCACTCTCCACTCATCCCTGAGACCTTCTATTTTATATTTTCCCTTTTATCCCCATGGCAAAATGCTGACGCAGCTCTGTCAGCGTGGATGCACATAAAGGAAAACATGACGGAAAACTTTTAAATATGTTTGTTTGAACAACTTGGGTGTCTGAATCCATTTCTTCAACATTGAATTTTATGTAATCTAAATACAGATCAAATATTTCTGATGAAAACTTAGCATCCTAATCGAAATGGGCTATAAAACACACTGAATTTTGAAGACAGTATTAAAAAGAAAACAGTTATTAATACTTTGAAAACTTGATTACATGATAAAATGATAATACTTTCTATATATTGAGTTAAATAAAATGTATTATTAGAATGTATTTCACCTGTTTCTTTCTACTTTTTAAAAGGTGGTTACTAGAAAATTTTAAATTACACGTGTGACTTACGTTTCTGTTGGACAGCATTGATACAGAAAAATAATAAAAATGACTGCTCTTATTACCAGCAATTGTAATAGCTACCATTTATTTACTGTCTAGAACTTTATTATTATTAATTTCTTTTGCGGTACACGGGCCTCTCACTGTTGTGGCCTCTCCCGTTGCAGAGCACAGGCTCCAGATGTGCAGCCTCAGCGGCCATGGCTCACGGGCCCAGCCGCTCCGCAGCATGTGGGATCTTCCCGCACCGGGGCACGAACCCATGTCCCCCGCATCGGCAGGCGGACTCTCAACCACTGCGCCACCAGGGAAGCCCCTGTCTAGAACTTTAAATTTGTCATCCCATTGACTTTTCAGAAAGGCCTTAGTGTATACGTATAATTATGTCCATTTTATGTATGAAGAAATAGGTGCCAGGAGAGGTTAATAAAATTTGCCTAATGTCACAGGGCTGGTTGGTGACCAATCCTGGACTCTAAACTAGTCAGACTCCAAAGCCCTGAATCCACACACGTGCCTCTCTCCTACACCATCGTGTGTAGCTCCCAAATAGACTTGGGATTTTCAAGTCTGATTAAATAAATTTCCAACTCCAATCACAGTATTTGGCATGGTGCCTGGGAAGTAACAGACACTTAATAAATGACAAATGAACTAAGAAATTAATAATCAAGGTTTGCAGTAAGGATGAAAAGATATGCCATGAGAATTGTGAAAGCATTCCATAAACTTTGAAGCTTTACACAATTACCGGTTATCATAATTATCTACCTATGATAACCAGTCAAGGTGCTTGAAGGTCGGGTTCATAGGCCCAGGGCAACAGAAGCTTGTCAATCTCTTGATGTGGTCCTAGGAAAACATCTTTTCTGGATCGCTAGCTCCCTCTTGTGTCTCCACGTTGTAACAGCACAGTAGGACCAGCATTTATAGAAAATTATCAAAATAGTTTATAATTGTCACTTTTACTCTTTCATTCCTTTTTCAAGAACGGTGTGAAAAAATCTGAGAGCTGTTATCAGCCCTAAGGCTATAAGTTTGTCATTCTAGGAGTTTGAAAATCTACTTTTCTAAGTAACTGGTTTTACATGGTCTGTAATTTCAAGGGTCTAAGCAGAGAGCCCTGCCGAGCGACGTGGGGATTGGTGACCCAGGCGCAGACCACTGAGACACACCAGTTTTGGGCGCCAGGGTCTCCCCATTTCCCATTCCACGTCCTGAATCCCATCTGCCTCATGAAGCCCGTAGCATCTCCCTGACAAACGGGACAGGCTTCCTTCGCCTTCTTGGTCACTGGGAGCAGTGTCAGCACTCTGTGAAGGACCACTTTCTCCTGAAATGGAAGGGCGCATGCTTTCTAGGCCACCTGACCTTCATTTGGAGTAACTGATCAAGCTAACCCAGCGCAGATCGGGTCAAGTGACCTCCTGGGCCGAGCGCTTTTTGATGCAAGTAAGTAAATGGATGGAGGCTTCACAGGGTGATAAGTAATGGACCCGACCGTCAGGTCACACACTCACCGCGGCAGTTTTTTGCAGTCACGGCGTCCCCATAGAACCCATAGGCACACCTCTCACAGTGGGGGCCGTCGGTGTTCCCAAGGCATCTCAGGCATTCTCCGGTGACGGAATCACAGCTCCTGGCCTCCAAGGGGTCCACATTGCCACTGCAGTTACACGGGACACAGGAATCTCCGGGCACTGTTGGGTTTCCAAAGTAACCGTCTGCACATCTATATAGAAGATTGAGAGAAGGATGCAAACAAATGCGATTACTGTAGACATTACCCCACCATCCAGGGACTCTTTGAGTAGTTAATCAATCACACCGACTCTTTACCGAAGATTTACCGTGAGAGGAATGCTGCTCGAGTTCAGGCATTCACAGATTCCCGTCACTCATTGTGAGGCACGGGGAGGGCGTCCAAAAGAGCCACACATCGCGGGGACATGCTCCGGCCCCAGACAATTCGACCCGCATCCCACCACTCAGCGATGTCACCTCCCACAGAGTCCAGCAAGACTTGGCACTGGGACGTACACGCGGGACAGACAACCCTGGCTTCCAGGCGCCAGAAGACAACTATTAAATCAAACCACCCCTTGCCTATGGAATCATCCCGAGTAACAGGACATTCAAACGTATGAACAGAAGTACTGACTCCTGGCAGTTTCCTATTGATACTGATGAAAACTGAGATTAGCTCAAGGAGATCAAAAAATCCCCAGGGACTTCCAACATTAATTTTTTAATCAATCGACTGGTTTTTCTCTGTGATCTGATGGAATAATAATGACATACCAAAAGTTCTAAAGCCACACTTAACCACACATTTAAGAATAAACACATAGAATTTATAGTAAAAAAAATTTTGGAAACCGGTCGAGCAAAGCAGAGTACCTCTCGCACCAATCCCCTGCGTATCCTGGGGCGCACTGGTCACAGAGCACTTCATCTCCATCATCGAGGTGGCAGGTGGGGCTGAAACTGACAAAGCAATAGAAATGAATGCAGTTCTCCAGTGGATGGTGCAGAATTCCTAAATATTAAAATGCTTAGTTTCTACCACTCCTGTCCTTACAAACTTTCACCGTGTGCTCACTCCTTAGCCCAGAACCCAAGGCTCCAGGCCACGCAGCCCGCCCGTGGGCACTGGACCCTCGGCCCGGACTGCGCTTCTCCCCGTCTGCCCGGGTTCACCGGCTCACCCCCAAGGCTCAGCTCAGCGGTCCCCTCCTCCAGGAGGCCGGCTCCGATGCTCAGGCAGAGTTCCTCTCCTCAAGTTCCCGGGACTGGGCTGCCTGCCTTAGAGCTGCCCACACTGGCCAAGAGTGAGCCCGCTTACAGGACAGAGCCTAGGGGCTCCACACTTCAGTGAGTGTAACCAGCATCCCCCGAGGCCCCCATGCAGCCTGAGGTCCCTTCACACTCCATTCCTGGGTCTTGGGAGGACCGCGAAGGGAGGCCTGGGGGCCATAGCGAGGCCCCCACAATTTCACCAGAGCAGCCCTGATTGCTGTTTTGTACACTGGAGTGCCAAATAAAAATTCCCGTGGGAGAATCCTCTAGGCGTGGATGGGGGGAGAGTTCTAAAGGGTAAACAGTGAGAGAGGCTTTCAGACCCTGGCCTGGGGGCACACAAGCCCCAGCATGTTGGTCGAGGCCTTGACTGTAACCGTCCTCCACCTCCCCTCGTGCTCTGTGCCCCGGGACCACCTGCAGCTCCGCAAACCGACCTGCCCCTCACGCTGCCGGACCACGGCACCACTTCTTCCCGCCTAGCAGGCCCGTCTCCTCCGCTGCCTTCAAACTCCCTCTCATCCTTCAAGTCTCAGATGGAGAGCTTCCACAGGGAATCGCCCCACACAGATTCCCCCTGCACAGTGGACCCACTTCCTCTGCCCTCGTGACCGCACTGTGGATTGCATGGCATCGGCAGCCACGGAGGAACAGTTTGATACTCAGGACACCTACCATGATGCCCAGCATATACCAGGCGCTCAGTAAAGCTTCGTTGAATTAAACTAAATGAATTCAGCCCATTCTCAATGAGCCTCGTATTTACATATTTTGGTCATTAGCTCAAATACTCCTGAAGCCCAGGAACATGTTTTATTCATCGCTGCATCTCCTCTGCCTCTTAGCCCAGTGGTAGGCACACAACATATACGTGTGAAGGAACTGATGCCCAACATTAGACCAAGGGCGAAAAAGGCCATGCAAATGTCCTTGCCTTCACACAACTTGCCTTACATAATTTAATACATCAAAGTTTTTTGTTTTTTTTTAAAGAAGAAAGAATCTGTTCCTCCATCTCTAATCCCAATTAATTGCCCCAGGGCAAAATTAACACTCTCATTACACACAGGTCTTGCTCTGAAGATCTCAGTGCACGTCTGGATGGAGACCCAGGCCACGCGGGGCAGGACCGACTGGTGGAGGAGCCCAGCTTACTTGTTGGAGGCCGTGGAGAGCGGGCAGGCACACGGCTGGCAGTCCCTAGGGGTCCCTCGGGAAGGCAGCCCGTAGAAGCCGGGCAGGCAGCGCTCGCAGCGGTCCCCGGTGGTGTTGTGCTGGCATGCCTAGGACACACGCATGGAAAGAAGACTCGGCTCAGGCCTCCTTAAAGGAGTCTCCAGTTCACCTTCAAACAACTTGAAGTCCAAGTGAAGAAAAAAGGCAAAATGCTAAAGCAAGTCACCAAACTCTCTTATATGAGGAGGGGTTGCCTGTTTCCAGATCCGCTGATAAAAATTTTTAATTTATGTAAATGGGAAGCATAAGACCTTTCATTTCCAACTGTGTCAGAGTAACTGGCAGCAGACTTGCCCTCTGTAGGGATGGAATACAATACATCAAAGAGCTGCTCTCAGACCCCGGACAGCGGAGGTGCAGGATGTGTAGGGAAGGGAGACAGCGGGATGGGTCCTGCAACTGCATGTCTTTCCCCCTGGAGACAGTCCAGGAAATCCTGAATTTATACTACGGCATGGAGAACACTGGAAATGGTAAACACATGAATAAGTACGAAAGATTTCTTTTCCTCATTTAAAACACCTCTTTAGACAGTGAAATTACCCTGCGTCAGGTGTAGGAGGTGTGCGGGAGACGGGCCCAAGGGCGGCTCCTCTCCTGCCCGTTACTTCCAGGCTCCTCTTCTCACATGGCTTGGTCTCCCTATTGCCCCCCACCTGGTGCTGATGCCGCCCAGAGCTCTCCTACAACCTCTGCCCTCCCCTGCCCATACTCCCAGCCCCAGCCCCGCCTGTGGGCCCTCTCCTCTCACTTCCTCTCCCTTGGGGTCTTCCATGTCCTTTTATACCCCTTCTCTTAAAGCCACTCATTTTACACACATTTACTGGACATTTTTCATCTGACTATTCAAATAATATTTCCAGTTGTTAACTACATACTTTTCTATCATTCCTGAGATTGATAGAAGTTTTCCCATCTGTTCAATTTAATTGTGTTGTATCCTCTATATCACGGTTTCACCAGTTTTATTTAGGGTCATCCCAGACCAGAGCTTCCAAATTTGAATGTGTATACAGATCATGTGGATTAAATGCTGACTCTGATGCTGGAGTTCTGCGATTTTGAGTTTCTAA
Source organism: Lipotes vexillifer (assembly GCF_000442215.2). NCBI lineage: Eukaryota > Metazoa > Chordata > Mammalia > Artiodactyla > Lipotidae > Lipotes > Lipotes vexillifer. Next base: position 2,445,495 of record NW_006786302.1, on the reverse strand, counting down.
AAAAGCTTCCAGATGACGCCCATACGCTTTTCATCCCTCATATGACCTTGGTTTTGATCATTAACCCAAATCTACGCAAAATGCAACCGGCCTTGGTAAAGAGCTGCATGGTTGTGCTAAAAGAATTATGCAAAATAATGAGTTTCATTAAAATCTATTTGACTGCACTCAACTGCAAATGTCTCTGATTTGCTTTCTTTCCTCAAAGGGCCAGAATGGGTCTTCTTTCTCTTTGGGAAAACTACGATGTCATTCTGTTGAAAAACCTGCTGAAGGTCTGTTTCAATGCTTTCTCAGGCGGGCGCCAACACCCCTTTAAGTGATGATCCCTGTTGGTGGATCTGGAACGTGAGGGACAGGAATGCTCATCTCCTTGGGGAGTGAGCACATCTTCTCTTGACTGGAAAAGAAAAACCAGGAGGGCCCAAGACATGCACAACTGCATTTTATGCCGCTGTCTTTCCAAAGAAAAGAAATTGATTTCTCCTTGGAATAAGAGCAGAGAGAGCTCAGAGAAAAGAATAAGGACACAGGTAAACTATGGACTCTGGGTGGCTGTGATGTGTCAGCGTGGGGTAACTAATTGTAACAAATGCACGACTCTGGGGGGGGATGTTGATAATGGGGGCGTATGAGCATGGGTGCCCGCAGCGGGTAGACTGGAAATCTCTATACCTTCTTCTCAACTTCACTGTAAACCTAAAACTACTCTAAAAATAGTCTTTAAAAAAAAACAAAAATAGGAGCACTAAGAACAACTGGAAACTTCTAATAAAATGTATATAAGGAGTCAACCCCTAGAATCTAGATAACTATATACAAGGCCAGGGGCTAGTTACAGCTATGCAAAAGGAAGAATTAAAGCTTTCTTTTTAAAATAGAATTTAAAAAGCAAAGTAGATTAAACAGACAAGTGATCTTACCAAGTTTTTATATTTCCCTGTATTCCAATCTAAATTTTTATTACTTTTCTCCTTTAATTACTTAAAAAAGGAAAAATAATAATTTTACAGCAGAAAAACCTGGCAGAGACCCCTCATCCGAGTGACCCAGACTAATTAACATCCCCCCAGAAGAAGCCAGTGGCATCACGGACCCTGACAGCACACACTGGGAGGGCACGTCACCTCAAGGTCCTCTCACCAAAAATGGATAACCTCAGCCTCATCACGAGAAAGTGGACCAGCTCCAGCGGAGGGACAATCCACAGAAGGTCCAAAGATCTCAAACGTGTCCTAGTCCTGAAAACCAGGAACTGTCACAGCCTGAAGGAGGCAAAGCCACTAAATGCAGTATGGGACGGTACGTATGATACTGGAAAGGAAAAGGATGAAACTCGAATGGAATCTGACATTTAGTTGATGGAACCGTGCCATGTTAATTTCTGAGTTTTGATAACCATACAGATTGTGTAAGATGAGCATCCAGGGAAACAGGGCAATGCTCACACGGGAACCCTCTATCCTATTTTTCTAACCTTTCTGTAAATTTGAAATTATTCCTTAAAAAATTTTAAACTATAAAAATTATTATTATTTTCTATATTTAGAGCTTTAAGGCTATTTAGCCTCTTCACTTTCATAGGAGAATATATTTTTGGAAATATATATTAACAGAAGCATGTGCAAATCTTCCAGCCTGCCTGTCACTAAAGCCATAGGTGGTACAACCACGACCTGCTGACCACCCCCAAGTGTTGGCAGAGGCCTCCAAACCCAAATGGCAGGGGGAGAGAGGTTTTAAAAAAGCAGCGACCAGGACTTCCCTGGTGGTGCAGTGGTTAAGAATCTGCCTGCCAATGCAGGGTACACGGGTTCGATCCCTGGTCTGGGAAGATCCTACGTGCCGCAGAGCAACTAAGTCCGTGCGCCTCAACTACTGAGCCCACACGTCACAGCTACTGAAGCCCAAGAACCTAGAGTCCGTGCTTTATAATAAGAGAAGCCACCACAATGAGAGGCCCACGCACCGCAACTAAGAGTAGCCCCCGCTCGCCGCAACTAGAGAAAGCCCGCGCACAGCAACGAAGACCCAACGCAGCCAAAAAAAAAAAAAAGCAGCCACCTCCCTTCCTTGTGGGAAGTTGCACCTGAGGAACTTATTCTGGAGGGACTGAGTATGTGTGCAAACATCATTCCACGCCATCCTACAGATGCTTCACTTACAGAACAAAGACATTGACAAAGAACAAAACAAAACAAAAGCTGTACTTGCAGAGAAAAAGAAAATTAGGCTCTAGAGAGAAAAAGCAATCAGCGGCACCATGCCGGTATCTTCCCCATGGGTCTGATAGTTAATTTTTCCTAACCCTGTGACTCAATCAAGCTCTTTTGGAAAAAGCATGATCCTTTCCCTGTGCAGTGAATAGGGTTCAGCTGATTACCATATGCATTCACTCCATCTCTGAGCAGTGAATCCATTAGAACCCAGGAGTGTGGCCTGGCTCCCAGGCATAAGAGCCTAAAAGAATTCCTGACTGAAGTTAAAAAACAAGTCTTGCCCTGTATCTGCCCCAAAGTTCATTCTCAAGATTAACTACATATTTGCTAAGCCCTATTTCAACTCCAACTGCATGAAAGAGGTACTTGTTTGCAGAGTTTATCTGAACTAACATCTATGAAGCGTTATATATTATACAAATGAGTGAGATTATTAGAAATTTTTATTATTCCTCTTACGATATACTATGTAATATAATGTTAAAATCTACTAGCACTTGCGTTTAAAAGATCTGATCCTTTTTATTTAATCAGTGGACGTTTTCTCCCTTTATATTGCTTTTTAATCTTGCGAAGTAAATTACTTATTGTTCTAATAAAAAACCTACAGTGAAATTATACATCTCTTTTCTGCTATCACCAAAGCAACTTTTCTTCACAAAGAAGGAAAAAAGCAGGAAACATTTTATGACTTAAACTTAAACCTGCAGATTTCCTCTGGGGTCCACAAGGGCAGGGATATTCCCTGTGGAGGAAGCTTCTTTTTTAATCACTTCTGTACAGTGAGGGCTTCAGGGTGGGAGGACGGCGTGCACTCAAGGTCTCAGCCAGACTCACAAAGCAAACGCCATGAACGTCACACTCAGCTGCATGGCCGTGGCATTCACAGGGCTGACAGATTCCTCCAAAGAGTATTCCATCCACGCGGTAATAGCCAGGGAGACAGGACTGCAAAAGAAGGATGGGTGACTGTCCAGGTGAAGGCAAATTTACACAAAATGCAAATCATCTTCTTCCCAGTACATGAGAAACATAAACCGCTCAATTTTCCATGAATAGAAACTTATTTTTTTTGCCCAAACGTGCCATAAAATGCACCCATATTAAGCATACGATTCAATGATTTTTTTTTAGTAAGTTTACTGAGTTGTGCAACCATCACCATAATCCAGTTCCTTATATATTTTAAAGGTAGAAACATGCACACAAAAATGTAATGGCTATGCAATGAGTCAGCGTACATCATAGCGGTTTTCCGCTGCAATATTCTTAGAAATCATGTAACAGCCTTTTAATCAAGGCTGTTTCAATCAAGGGGATTTATTTCTCTCAACACTTTTTCTTTTGCTTAAAATTTAGTAAGTGTTGCCGTCAAAGTGTTAAATGCAGGTCTATGTCAAAAGGCATCAGTTTAAGAGAGCAAACGCTGCAGGTGAGCTTCCCCCTGGCTGTGCGCTGGACAGGCATCATGGGCGTTCAGGGGCAGGGAGCCACCCCGGACACTGTATTTCCTGTCACCCTCGTGACGGCCCTGAGAAATCAGCTGTCTGATAGACTTGGAATCCGGAGCACGGCGCATTAGCTACGGTCCATGGCACCCGTGCAGTGATTCCACGCCAGGTGTGCACACCTCCAAGACCCATGTCCACAGGCTGCCCGGGGCCACAGCAGACAAGAAACGCATCCAGAGTGCAAACAGGGAGTAATTAATTTGGAGGTTGGCACACTCCCTTGGGGGCATGGGAGGAGGGGGTGTGGATCTGCTTTTTATTGTCCTAAGAATTCTTAAAAAGCATTTCATTATAGTAATAATATATAATGCCTTCATTCACACTGACCTTGGGAAAGTCCCCTGCCACCTCTCCCCCGACCCTGCTCCGCAGCCAGGCTCCCCCAGGGACAGTGGACTTGTCTGCAGACAGGCACTGAGCAGGCAGCTGCCTGGGGGTCTGAGCCGTGGCTACAGGGCTCCCTCAAATTCCATTCCCAACGAATAGCTGCCTGATTCTTTAAGTCAGCTTCTGAGTAAGAGCTGGATAAAAGAATGAGTTCTTCTGCTTAACACAAACTCTTGCAAAGGAGTCTTGAGCTGCCTATATGATGCTTGAGCCATCAACCCAAGCACACCAGCACTTCTGGGAACAAAGCCCCGGCCACTTGTTCTCTAGCAGCAGCTGCTTCCTGCTGTCCCCTCCCAGTCCAGCTGGCTGGGCTCCCACTTCCACGGTTGTCCCTGCTCTACCTGTCGCTCCCCTAAGCCCACATCCACATACTATGAGGTGGTCTGAGGGTCATTTATCCATTAAGCACGAGGCCCACAGGGATTAGGACTTATGGACATTTGCTGGTCCTAAAAATAAATGAGATGTAAAAATAAGTTCATGGGTCCCGACCCTGTGGCCAAAAAAATCTTGCAAAATATTTAAAATAGAAATAAAAATATTTAATTAGATATGTACACCACGAAGCTTTAGGCCAACTTTATTACCTACAAAGCTAATATTATAGGTTAAATGTTCTCACTTTGTAAAAATGCTTGCCAAGAAATCACAGCCAATGACAAATGTTCACAATCACAGTCAATCATGGGCTCATGAGAGGCAGGACCTCATGGCAATTAGCAGGGATGAAGTTCAAAGACCACTTCCTAGCTGTGTGACCTTGGTCAAGTTACTTAACCTCTCTGTGTCTCCGTTTCCTAATCTACGGAACAGAAAGTATATGAAGGGCCTACCTCATAGGATTGTTGTAAGGATTAAATGAGGTAACATATGGAAGGGGCTCAGAATAGTGCCAAATGCGTAGAAAGTTCTCAGTAAGAGAGAGTTACTATCAATATGTATGTCCAAATAATTTCAAAAAATATTTCAAAATTTTTAAGCGACAGATTACTTTCATCCCTGACTGCAAGTATGGTTTCATATACTGCATATGTGAGGTAGAGCCCACCTAAGTAACATAGCCTGGGGCCATCAAAGGTCTCCAAAAAGGCCTGGCTTGTCTGAAGCTTTCTGGGGTCGCATGTTGGTAATTGGTAAATGTTCAAATACAATCAAATTCAATCCTCCTTAGAAATGCAAAATATGGCATGGGTGTCTCAACTTTCCTGTTGATTAAGCAGGACAGTGACACTTACTTAGAGTATCCCCAGATGCCCCAGAGGAATTAGATTTCCTTTAACAATGTGTTTCCAATGTTCCAATAGCCTCCAAAAGTCTGATGTTTAGAAACACTGGGTTTCCAAAGTTAAAATTCAAACACGCATTACGACATCACCTTCAATGTGCTTTTCCCCCAACCCCGTAGGAAGAAGAAAAGGAAGACGACGGGAAGGGGGAGGAGTGTTACCTCACAAGAGACGCCCGCATAGCCCTGGGGACACTCGCAATGCTCCACCTCCGTGGCCAGGGACAGGTCTATGACGTTAGGGCTGGCTGTGTCCAGAGAGACAGAATCCAACCTGCAAACAGACAAACAGGCGGGGCCGTTACAGGACTTACACACTTGCACACGGCATCTAACACCTCAAAGAAGACGAATTCCTAAGAAAGATTTAATTCAAACAAAATGGTGATGTGATTTTTGTAAGTAAAGATTTTCACAACAGGACACTTTCTGGGAGCTGTTCATTAGACCCTGGAAATGCCTTGGACATTTGGTACAAGACGAGCTGCTGTCCATACACAGCCATGGGAAGGCTCTGAGAAGCCCGTTGCGAAGAGTGAACTCCAGAAGAACGAACCCATGCAGTTGAACTCTCTCTAGTGCAGAGAGATTGTCCTGAATGTGCAGTTCTCTGCTTGCTTTAGCTGCATCCAACATGTATGCTTAGCCTGGCATTGCCAGAAACTGACCTTCTCGGAGTAACAAAACGACTAAAGATGGACTCATGAGCTTAAATAGTTTGTGAAAACCTAAGACCATTAACATCAGGAGGGTGAAAACCAGATGCAACACAGTTAACAACTGTCACATCGTTGGGCATTTCTCAAAAATCCACCCTGAAAGTTTCTGATCCTAACGCCAAGTCTATCTCCTACTAGATACATTTGTCATGGACAATTGTTATGCCTTTGATAAAATTATAGTGATAAAAAATAATTCCAAAACAGTTCCGTTAGCTGTGTCCTTAAAATAATCAAGTAAAGTATATTCGGCTTAAAACTGTATGATAATAAAGACAAGATCACCTACATTTTCCCTCCTTTTCAGTACACACCTGTAAAGAGCCATCTTTGCAGAATTGTAGTTGGCTCTGATCAAGAGATGTGTAACGTTGGCAAGCACGGTCATCAGCTGGTCGCGATCTACCTCCCTCCTGCTATGAAAATCTCGGAAGTGCTCAGGCACAAGTCTAACCACGTTCAAGTGCTCTTCATAGGGCTGCAATAACAGGCCCTCTGCCTGGGTGCTTAAAGTGAGCCCATTCCCCTAACATTTAAAAACAAGAGGAAATATATTCATAATTCAATTTCATGATCAAACACTAAAAGCAGATTTTGTATTCAGCCACGTGGCTTTTCATTTGTGTGCAGGTTTTTGGCAAACATGTAATGATGTCCATAGTCCTTGGTCCAGAATGACCAGAGAAAACATATCACTATCTTCCTCTCAGAGGGATTCGGATAAGTCTAAAGACTGTGCCTGTGCTGAGATCTCAGAAAAGAGACAAAGTCATGCACTAGCCCACAGTTTCCCTCAAAGCAACCAATCTGACACCTCTAATCGTTTTTTAATTGAAGCATAGTTGATTTACAATGTTTCAGGGGAACAGCAAAGGCCAAGGCCTTGCTGGGTCTTTTTGTGATGGGAGTGAGGATACAGGAACAGGGACAGAGGTGGAGGACAAAAATGACAATGCATCTCCGGTCCCCACACAGCCAGGCACTGCTGCCTAGTCATTCACATGGGGAGGACGCTACAGGAGGGGAGGACGCTACAGGAGGGGAGGAGGGACCCAAAGGGCCTAAAAGAAGTCCCAACATCGAGGAAAAACTCCTCTCCCTCTAAATTGTGAATAGACAGGTCAGCTACAGAAGCAAATGAAGAGCTACAGGTGCTGCCCTGAGGCAGTTCTGGAAATTCCCAGTCTCAGCGGAGTCCAGACAGGCAAAGCACCGCTGAATGGCCACCTGGCCCTGAGCTCCTGCCACTACGGCCTCGCTTAGCCATCTTCAGTCATAAAACTGCTGCCCCACGAAGCCCTCGGCTCTAGCAAAGTGATGCGAAAGCAATTACCTTAATGATGACGTCGGCGTGAGACATGGGGTCACCGTCCGCCTTCTCCACTGGGACCTCATAAGACACTGTGTACTTCAGGAATCCACCAAATGCCGTCAGCTGGAATGTTTAAGTGACAATGTGCACAGAGGGGAAGGATCATAGCCCTTGGTAAGGGGACACGGTCACTAGGATCCACCTGGCAACAACTAGGCTGCGAGGTGTCCCAGAGGCCACAATACGTAAGGATTTCCCATTAAAGGCAGCGGAAAGGAAGCACGTTATACAAATATTCTGTTTAATTGATACCACGAAATGTAGGATACTGTCTAAATGCACAGAAAAAAATGTACTCCTTCTTAGAGACCCCGAGGTAAATTACTCTGAACTTGCGCTAGTCCCACGATAGAACTTTATTTCACTTAAGGACTTTAGGGGGCAGGGAGTGTGATCCAGGACTACAATCTCAACACTGGGGCTCACTACCCTGCTTATAGGAGGGCAACAGCAACACGTGTGATCAGCTAAAGGAAGGACTAACCAAGGATTTCCTTCCTGATCAGATATCCTTTAACGTAAAAGAGAGATTTTCTTTCTGCCAGCTATGGTACAACGTTCAGAATCCAATCTTTGCGCCATAAAATTGGAGAGGTGCTCCCCAGACATGAAAACAAAATAAAACAAAACTACTGAATTTTGGTGATAAGATCCCATTCTAAATAGAAAATGTCTTCTAAGATTACAATTTGATGGGAAAAGTAATCATTTTCAAAAGTAAACACTACTTAAACATACGCAAAACAGCTATAAAATTAAAATATAACTATCACATTAACTGGAAATGTAACACGGTATGAGACCTACGCTACATATACCATGACTTCAAACAAACCAAAGGCCTGGATAACGTGAGCAGGGAGCTGTAGGTATTGAGAGAGATTCCACTGAATATATTTTCAGATCGATCAGAGTCTAGAGGGAAGCTGCCTAATTGGTGAGGAGGAACAGGACCATGTCATTGAAGGGAGAGGTTAAATCGTAGCCACCAACTTCCCACTTTGTGGAATCACCTTTGAGCGTTTTCTTACAATGGAAAGGATTCTACCTGTTCTTAAACATGAACTTCACGTGAGCAACAAGCATAATAAAGAAGCAGGGGGCAGTGCAAGGGTTCCTGCACACCTTTCCCAGGGGTGTTCTATACACCAGGTAAGACAGGTACACGGCTGGCTCCACAGGGCAGGGATGCGAGGGACTTTCACAAAGGCCCAGGTGACCCAGGAACCCAGAGCAAAACAGAAGGTCTGTCGGGGAGAGGGGACGATATTTCATACAACAGACCACCTTCGACGGGGCCAAGAAGGACACAGGTTCATATTTTAAAGATGCAGTAAAGTCTAACAAGGATAAAAAGGCCATGTGAGTCAGGTGTCAGTAAACGCTGGGTGATATTCTGCTAAACTCAAAAGAGACCAACGACAGTACTTGAAAAGCCAACACAAGGTCTTCCTTAATGTGCTCTGAGATCTCTGCCCCAGACACCGGCCCTGGAAGTACCTTGTTTCCCAGGTAGGCCTCCGGGGCCGACCAGTAATACTGGGAGGTCAGCCTCTGCACCACCGCCGAGCTGTTGATGCTGATCTGTTGACGCCCGCCCAGCGTGTCCTGCTGGGACCGGAGCTGGTTGGAACTGACCAAGTCGGTGACCAGCCAGCCAGACATATCTTTCACCTTAAAAAAGATCAAAGAATTTTAGAACATGAAATCGAAGTCACCTTACGTTTCACCCAGCCCAGTGTTAGTATCTTCACCGTGAAGGGACAGACCCACAAAGCTCGGCGAGGACGGAGCTAACACATGGTGGCCCTTGCACTCGTCAAAGGACCTGGAAAACCTGAGAACGAGTCACACATGCCCCCAACCCAGGTCAATTAGAAGCAAATAATGAGCAAAACCGTAAACGCCACAGGTATATGTCTTAGATTAAAAAACAGCAAAGAACTCAATAAACGCATTGAACACAGTGTCTCTGGCTAACTCTGACTTCGTTGTTGCCCCCTGCTTCTTAGCCAAATGCCAAAAACCGTATAAAACAACCTCCAGATCATATCCTCCCAATTTGTCACCTATGTAGAGATGACACAGGAACGCACCCCATTCTCAAGTACTGATCCAAATCCCCCCTCCCCAGACGCTGGTAAGGAGGGAGGAGGGAGGGTCAGGGAATAGCCCTAACCTCCAGCCATCACTCTGTCCTCCCTAGAACCCACTCAGCACTCACCCAGAACTCGTTCCCCCAGAATTCTCGATTCCCCAAACAAATGGAGTACCCTGCCTCTCCTCATAAACTGTGACATCTGCTGCGTTCCCACCTCGCCTGCTTCTTCGAGCTAGAAAATTCTGCATGTCCCCAGGTCCTGCTGTGCTTCCCGGCCTGAGACCGGGGTGGGGCTGGTGGGGTAAGATCTGACCCCACAACTCCATGCATTTCCCCACAGAAGAAATTTACACACGATGCATTCTGCAATGCCGCAGCATCCTATTGCTTCCATAGGAAAATGTATGAGGGAACAAACACATGATCTAGGAATTTTAGTGACACTTTGGTAAGTGGGCAGCCTTTGACCCACACCGATGTCGGTCCAAAGGATGAGAGTGGTGTTACAGAAAAGACAGCCTCATCGCTTTCTGACACAGTTCCTGGCTCTCAAAAGATGCCCCCACCTGACTGATGGGCCAGGAGAGGCTGTCGCAAACATCAGAGACACCAAAGCAGAAGCATTCTGAGCAGCCCTGGGGGTTCCTTTCCTCCAAGTTATAGAATCCTGGTTTGCATCGATCACAATGTTTCCCCTCAACATTCTCCTGCAAATTGGAGTAAAAAATTAGCTTTTGAAACCAATAGGTAGACAGACTAAAATGACATTAACATGACAATAGCAAGAAAGACGTCTGACAATCCAGAGACACAGGTAAACAAAAAGACACTCAAAGTCAATGCGAAGCCTCATGATGTCACGATTTCCAGATAGTCTGAAATACTTATCATTTGATTTTGTAGTCAAGACTGAGGCTAGGGATCTTAGAGCTTGGTCCTTATATTTCAATGGCTTTTTCGTGTTGTTTTGTTTTAAATCTTCTATGTCTGCTGATCTGTCAAGCATTTTAAAATCTGAAGAGAACTATGTAATTGTCTTGTTAATAAATGCTCAAGATAATTTTCCATCATATGTAACGTGCCTAAGACTCTGCTTACATGGGAAGGAATACAAGACACAGCTGGAAGCCCACTGACTTACGGGGAGATGGTTATTAGTGTCAGATAGCCAGAAAACGCCTCCCTGGCACCAGATTCATGCATTTCTTATCACTGTTCAATTCCTTTTTAAGAGAAGTCCGAAAGAATCTATCTGCCTTTAATTAATGCTCTTAGAAATGTAGTGTTTACTTGGTTCTCCTCTAAACATAAAGCTTAAAAAGGATGTCACAGAAGAGGCATTAGGCCAAGGCCTAAGAAAAGCAGCATTTGGTTTCAACCAGGAAGTCACAGAAATACTTCTGGAGTATCTGGCCATCACCCAGAAGGCACCAAAAAGGAAAAGCAGGTGCCCATCTAAGTCCAAGGACAGTTCACTGTGACATAATGTCATGCTTCTCAGGAAGGCTCGGGGGAAGGGATAGTTCCACTTTCACCTCGATGCTTTGCTTAGGACCTGATCATCTGAGCCAATGAAATGCATCCCATTTTCAGGAAATCTCAAAGGAAATTCGGGGGGCAGCTTTAACCTCCACACATACCTTACAGAGACAAGCCTCAGAGCAGGGTTCCTCATTCACGCTGCCGGCTGGGTTACAGTCACAGGGCACACACGCAGGGTAACCCTTATAACCAAACTGGCAACGATCACATTTTTCTCCCGCGTAACCTTCCTTGCATGGACACTGACCCGGCCACTTCCCTGAGAAGAAAAATGGCAAAATGACCCAACAGGAAGGTAAAAGAGGTTTAAAACAGGGGTTGGCCAACTATTTCTGTAAAGGGCCAGCAAGTAAATATTTTAGGCTTTCTGGCCAGAGTCTCTGTTGCAACTATTCAACTTTGCCCCTATTGCTTGAAAGCAGCCACAGATAATACATAAACAGATGGGTATAGCTTTATTTATAAAAAACAGTGGTGCCAGATATGGCCCATAGACCATAGTTTGACAACTCCTGGTTTAAAGAAAGAAAAGACAGATGGAAAGCACAGAGGCTGGTGGGGATGTAAAATGGGGCAGAAGCTTTGGAAAACCATTTAGTACTTCTTCAAAATGCTGAGCATAGTGTTACCATAAGATCCAGCAATACCATACCTAAGTGTTTAGCCAAGAAAAATGGAAACATACATCCTCCCAAAAACTTGTACATAAATGTTTGTAGCAGCATTACTCACAATAGACAAAAAGTCAAAACAACCCAAATATTCATCAACCGATGAGTGGGTAAGGTGAACACGCATACAATGGAGTATTATTCAGCAATCAAAGGACTGAAGTACTGACACGTGCTACATGGATGAACCTTGAAAACATTATGCTCAGTGAAAGAAGCCAGTCACTAAAGACCACATATTGTATGGCTCTATTTATACGAAATGGCCAGAATAAACAAACCTCTAGCGAAAAATTAGATCAGTGGCTGCCTAGAGCTTGGAGTTGGGGCAAAGGGATGGAGGAAAACAGGCAACAACTAACAACGGGTAAGGGGTTTCTTTATGGGGAGATGAAAATGTACCAATATTGGATTGTGGTGATGGCTGCACCCATGAATATGCCAAAACACAATGAACTGCACACTTTAAATGGGTGTACTGTATGGTGGTCAATCATATCACAAAATCAAGCTTTTTTTTTTTTAAAGCACATAAGCCAGCGGTGGAGGGCAATAAGCACTGTCTTTGCTTCTAATGCCAGCTTTGAAAGTTGTGTACTCTTGGCCAAGTTTCTTAAGTACTCTGAGCTACAGTTTCCTTGCCTATAAATAGGGTAAAATAATTTTTATTTGCTATGATTTAAAGTTGAAATGAGGGCTTCCCTGGTGGTGCAGTGGTTGAGAGTCCACCTGCCGAGGCAGGGGACGCGGGTTCGTGCCCCGGTCCGGGAAGATCCCACATGCTGCGGAGCAGCTGGGCCCGTGAGCCACGGCCACTGAGCCTGCACGTCCAGAGCCTTTGCTCCACAACGGGAGAGGCCACAACAGTGAGAGGCCCGCATACCACAAAAAAAAAAAAAAAAAAAAAAGTTGAAATGATATATATTTGAAAGTGAACCCAAACAAGGGTGATTGTCATCAGCCCCAGCATCTCATCACGAGTTGCAGGTAAGAATCAATTCCCTCCTGTAATTTACCCTCCCCCTTGTCAGCAGGGCCCGCAGACAGCACGTCCCTCCCTGCTGAGCAATATCCATCTTCACTGCTAGTAATAGAGCACTGGAGGGGGTCACAGGGGTCTCTGGACAGATGCCACCTCCTCAGGAGACTCTGGTATTTGCAAGTCCGTTTGCCAGTTTTTGAAATGGAAAGAACACTGACATTTACAAAGTTAACTGGGGGATTTGCTTGCTTTGTGGGAGGATGTATGCTAAAGGCTCTGCATGTCTTCTGAGCGCTAAGTAGAGTGATTGCTATTTACTGTTCCACGTATGACTTGAAACCGAGTCTTATTTCTTCTTTCGTCAAATGCTAATTAACCTCTCAAATGTCATTTCATCGCCACAACACTGCCATCTCCACCCTCTACCTCCCTCCCATCACGATTCCTAATTTTGCTTTATGCCCAGGGCACTGATTCCTACCTGGCTTTATATTATTTATGTACTTGTTCGTTTATTGTCTGCTCGTGAGCAGGGACCTTGGTCATCTTGTCCGAGAATATATATGTTCCTAGGTCCTAGAAAACTGCCTGACACGTAGTAGGTACTTAGTAAATATTTGGTGAGCGAAAGAATAGAGAATCACACCGCTAAATTATTACACAATGGTAACAGTCTCACTAGGTACAAATCTTACACACATACACACACACACAAATCAATTACAAGCACAAAAATGAATGACGTACTCACCTCTGTGTAGCTCAGAATGAAGGTCATTCTTAATACAGACAGAACTGAGGGACCCCAGAGGGTCACAGTCACAGGGATGACAAGGGTTGTCCTCATAAGGTGACACCTGAAAGGCAGAGGTTGCCCTAGATTATCTTGCTAGAAATAACATCAATATTAGTATTAACATCGAGAATAATACCAATGACAAGGTACTGACTTTTTATCCAAGATGTGACTATCACAATGATCCTGTGTACCCAGGGGGTGTAGGTCAAGCCAGAAAAAAAGTGCAAACATCTTTTTGACAGTGACAGCAGCTGGCGTCATTAGCAAAGTGTCATCCTTCTCATCACTGCTACCCGTCCCCTCACTCTGCCATCTCTTGGAGCCATGTAGAAGCCTCTCCTATGACTTAGCCACCATGGGATTCCCGTGACAGCTACATATGGTGTCAACTGAGGAGTGAGCACTTCCTACTGGCAAGATACAGCTGCTTTAGTTATTGGCTGACTCTCCACAGGGACACTTAGTATCACAAAACTCTGAGATGATGTAGCCAGTAGACCCACAATTCAAGTTAAGTAACAATGGTGAACATCCTACTCTGAGCAAGAAAACAGGACGGATAGAGCAGGAAATTGATATCTGAACAACACTACCAGCATATTATAAGAATACAGATGAAATGTTGCAAAAGGAAATGTCTTCAATATTGAGACTGACGTGTGGCGGCCTGAATGTCTTTTCTACTGCGAAGCTGGGCGACAGTTGAGGCGCTCTTACCCTGTGTGGTCTGTAATATCCATCCATGCAGGTTTCACAGTTGATGCCCATGGTTTTCTGCAGGCAATCAATGCAAACCCCTCCTCCTCTAAACTGTCCAGCAGTATTCAAACTTCTCTTCTGATTCGCCACATTTTCATCATAGTAACAGTCTTTGGCTTTATTGTGGCAATTGCATTCTAGAAGAATATTTTAACATCTCAATTAATACAGATACCCTGTCCTAGATAAAGAAAAGCCTTCCCTCCTTTAGGAAATTTTGATGAATATAAATTGAATTAAAATTATAGAAGAAGTCATTTTAGTAACAATCTTTCAGAGGTATTGGGGAGTAGCTATCCGAATTATACATATGCATATCCACTTGATTCATCAACCTGTCTTCTGGGATCACATCTTGCAGAAGCACTTGCTCACTTGTCAACGACAAAGGTGAATTACTTCACCATTGCTTGTGTTAACAAAGGACTTGTAACAAGCAAAATACCACGGGTAGGTAGGTGTTTTGATTATGTTACATCCATATAATGGAGTTCAGTGCAACTGCTTTTAAAACAGCATTTCATAGTGTTAATATGGAGATATTTTATTTAAGATATATTGTTAAATATAAAAGTAATGCATAGAATGGCACGCATAGCACATCAGGTTCTGTGTACGAACAGTGTGACGTGTTGGAATATATTAACTTATGCTTTACTTGTATAAACATTTCACGGAGAACCTACCAGGAAATAATAAAAAGTAGGAAGGATGGAGACAGAAATATATAAATATACTTTTATATACTGTAGATATTGGAAACTTGTGAATATATTGCCTATTTAAATTTTTAATCCAAATTTATAAAGAATAAATTAATATATGGGAAGCGGAATTTTAGAGAAATAGCAAATTGATAATCAATGCATTCGGGTCTCAATCCTTTAAATTTTATTAAGGTAGTCTGCCTCTTTGTGAACTACTTGAATAACTAAGAAAACCAGTTATTTACTAATTACAAATGTTAAGTCACCATAAACTGAAGCATATGAAGGGGGAAAACTTCACATCCTTGCAATTCTCAGTGAACTTACCTTCACACGTGTTACCAGAAGAAACAGTGCCGGGCCTCCAGGGCTGCTGATGGTACCCAGGACAACACCGATTGCAGCTGTCACCACACGTGTTATGTTCACACTGACACTGGAATTTCTAGGCAGTAAGGAATATAAAATCGCATCTGAAAATTTACCTGTATGTTTTTCTTAATTTTATTTAGGAAGAACCCATCATAGTCAAATACACAGCAAGAGTTTACAATCAAGCAAACTGGAATTTAATTTTTAGAGAAAAAAAATAAACATATGACCTGGTTACAAACAGAAGTGAGGAAGAATAAACCAAAACTAACATATGGCTTAACAAAAAAACGCTTTTCAAAAGAGACACATTGACCTGAAAGGTTTGGAAGCTCCTACTAGTAACTTTCTTAATACTCATCTCTGTTTTTCAGCAATAATAAAAGTCCTAGGCTTCCCTGGCGGTGCAGTGGTTAAGAATCCGCCTGCCAATGCAGGGGACACAGGTTCGATCCCTGGTCCGGGAAGATCTCACATGCCACAGAGCAACTAAGCCCGTGCACCACAACTACTGAGCCTGTGCTCTAGAGCCCGTGAGCCACAACTACTGAGACCGCAAGCCACAGCAACTGAGCCCAGGTACCCCAACTACTGAAGCCTGCGCGCCGAGAGCCTGTGCTCCGCAACAAGAGAAGCCACTGCAATGAGAAGCCCACGCACCACAAGGAAGAGTAGCCCCTGCTTGCCTCAACTAGAGAAAGCCCGTGTGCAGCAACGAAGACCCAACGCAGCCAAAAATAAATAAAAATTAAAAAAAAAAATCTGATTCAGGAGTTAAATTATTACGAAGATTGGGTAAAAATAAGAAGTAGCTTCGTGTAAGCTTTTAAAAGAAGAGGATGCCATCTTCTTCACTTAAAACTATGCGAAAACAGGGAAACTATTTTACCTTGATTTAGCACCACAAAAAAAGAAAGAGGGCCAAGTCAGAAGGAGGGGAATCCTTCTTTTAAAAAGTATAGGAGACGAGGGGAAGATGGCGGGGAGACGAGGGGAAGACGGCGAGGAGACGAGGGGAAGACGGCGGGGAGATGAGGGGAAGACGGCGGGGAGATGAGGGGAAGACGGCGAGGAGATGAGGGGAAGACGGCGGGGAGATGAGGGGAAGACGGCGAGGAGACGAGGGGAAGACGGCGGGAGACGAGGGGAAGACGGCGGGGGGACGAGGGGAAGATGGCGGGGAGACGAGGGGAAGATGGCGGAAGAGTAAGACGCGGAGATCACCTTCCTCCCCACAGATACACCAGAAATACATCTACACGTGGAACAACTCCTACAGAACACCTACTGAACGCTGGCAGAAGACCTCAGACTTCCCAAAAGGCAAGAAACCCCCCACGTACCTGGGTAGGGCAAAAGAAAAAAGAATAAACAGAGACAAAAGAATAGGGACGCGACCTGCACCTCTGGGAGGGAGCTGTGAAGGAGGAAAAGTTTCCACACACCAGGAAGCCCCTTCGCGGGCGGAGGCTGCGGGTGGTGAAGGAGGGAGCTTCGAAGCCGCGGAGGAGACCGCAGCCACAGGGGTGCGGAGGGCAAAGCGCAGGGATTCCCGCACAGAGGATTGGGGCCGACCAGCACTCACCAGCCCGAGGCTTGTCTGCTCACCTGCCGGGCGGGGCTGCGAGCTGAGGCTCGGGCTTTGGTCGGAGCGCCGGGAGAGGACTGGGGTTGGCGGCGTGAACACAGCCTGCAGGGGGTTAGTGCACCACGGCTGGCCGGGAGGGAGTCCGGGAAAAGGTCTATAGCTGCCGTAGAGGCAAGAGACTTTTTTTTCTCTGTTTCCTGGTGCGCGAGGAGAGGGGATTAAGAGCGGTGCTTGAAGGGGCTCCACAGACGGGCGCGAGCCGTGGCTAAAAGCGCGGACCCCAGAGACGGGCATGAGACGCTAAGGCTGCTGCTGCCGCCACCAAGAAGCCTGTGTGTGAGCACAGGTAACTATCAACACCTCCCTTCCGGGGAGCCTGTGCAGCCCGCCACTGCCAGGTTCCCGGGATCCAGGGACAACTTCCTTGGGAGAACGCACGGCGCCTCAGGCTGATGCAACGTCACTCCGTCCTTTGGTGCAACGTAACGCCGTCCTCTGGTGCAACGTCACGCCGTCCTCTGGTGCAACGTCACGCCATCCTCTGCCGACGCAGGCCCGCCCTACACTCCGCGCCCGGCCCTCGCCCCGGCCTGAGTGAGACAGAGCCCCCGAATCAGCGGCTCCTTTAAGCCCGTCCTGTCTGAGCGGAAAAACAGACGCCCTCCAGCGACCTACACGCAGAGGCGGGGCCAAATCCAAAGCTGAGCCCCTGGGAGCTGTGAGAACAAAGAAGAGAAAGGGAAATCTCTCCCAGCAGCTTCAGAAGCAGCGGATTAAAGCTCCAGAATCAACTCGATGTACCCTGCATCATTGTTTCCTTTACCTTCTTTCTTTCTTTCATTCCTTCCCTCCTTTAGACAATGAATCATCCCAAATTGAGGAGGTGGACTTTGAGAGCAAGATTTATGATTTTTTTCCCCTTTTCCTCTTTTTGTGAGTGTGTATGTGTATGCTTCTATATGAGATTTTGTCTGTATAACTTTGCTTCCACCATTTGTCCTAAGGTTCTATCTGTCCGTTTTTTCTTTCTTAATAATTATTTTTTAATTTAATAACTTTATTATATATTACTTTATTTTATTTTATCTTCATTCTTTCTTTTTTCCTTCCTTCCTTCCTTCCTCCCACCATCCCTCCCTCCCTCACTCCCTCCTTTCTCTTTCCTTCTTTCCTTCTTTCTTTCTTTTTCTTCCTCCCTTTCTTCCTTCCTTCCTTCCTTCCCTCCTTTCTTTCTTTCTTTCCTTCTTTCTTTATTCCTACTTCTACTAACTCGGAAAGGCTCTTGCTGCTCCAGCCAGGAGTCAGGACTCTGCCTCTGAGGTGGGAGAGCCAACTTCAGAACACTCGTCAAGAAGAGACCTCCCAGCCCCACATAATATCAAACGGCGAAAATCTCCCAGAGATCTCCATCTCAACACCAGCACCCAGCTTCACTCAACGACCAGCAAGCTACAGTGCTGGACAACCTATGCCAACCATATAGCAAAACAGGAACACAACCCCACCCACTAGCAGAGAGGCTGCCTAAAATCATAATAAGTCCACAGACACCCCAAAACACACCACCAGACGTGGACCTGCCCACTAGAGAGACAAGATCTAGCCTCATACACCACAACACAGCCACTAGTCCCCTCCACCAGGAAGCCTACACAACCCACTGAACCAACCTTAGCCACTGGAGACAGACATCAAAAACAACGGGAGCTACGAACTTGCAGCCTGCAAAAAGGTGAACCCAATCACAGTAAGATAAGCAAAATGAGAAGACACCCAAACACAATAAGATAAGCAAAATGAGAAGACAGAAAAACACACCGCAGATGAAGGAGCAAGATAAAAACCCACCAGACCTAACAAATGAAGAGGAAATAGGCAGTCTACCTGAAAAAGAAGCTTGGAAATAGAATACACAAAATGCAAGAAACATTTAACAAGGACCTAAAAGAGCTAAAGATGAAAAAAACGATGAACAACACAATAAATGAAATGAAAAATACTCTAGATGGGATCAATAGCAGAATAACTGAGGCAGGAGAATGGATAAGTGACATGGAATATAAAATAGTGGAAATAACTACTGCAGAGCAGAATAAAGAAAAAAGAATGAAAAGAACTGAGGACAGTCTCAGAGACCTCTGGGACAACATTAAACGTACCAACATTCGAATTATAGGGGTTCCAGAAGAAGAAGAGAAAAAGAAAGGGACTGAGAAAATACTTGAAAAGATTATAGTTGAAAACTTCCCTAATATGGGAAAGGAAATAGTTAATCAAGTCCAGGAAGCACAGAGAGTCCCATACAGGATAAATCCAAGGAGAAACACGCCAAGACACATATTAATCAAACTGTCAAAAATTAAATACAAAGAAAGCAGATTAAAAGCAGCAAGGGAAAAACAACAAATAACACACAAGGGAATCCCCATAAGGTTAACAGCTGATCTCTCAGCAGAAACTCTACAAGCCAGAAGGGAGTGGCAGGACATACTGAAAGTGATGAAGGAGAAAAACCTGCAACCAAGATTACTCTACCCAGCAAGGATCTCATTCAGATTTGATGGAGAAATTAAAACCTTTACAGACAAGCAAAAGCTGAGAGAGTTCAGCACCACCAAACCAGCTTTACAACAAATGCTAAAGGAACTTCTCTAGACAAAAACACAAGAGAAGGAAAAGTCCTATAATAACGAACCCAAAACAATTTAGAAAATGGGAATAGGAACATACATATCGATAATTACCTTAAATGTAAATGGACTAAATGCTCCCACCAAAAGACACAGATTGGCTGAATGGATACAAAAACAAGACCCATATATATGCTGTCTACAAGAGACCCACTTCAGACCTAGAGACACATACAGACTGAAAGTAAGGGGATGGAAAAAGATATTTCATGCAAATGGAAACCAAAAGAAAGCTGGAGTAGCAATTCTCATATCAGACAAAACAGACTTAAAAATAAAGACTACTAGAAGAGACAAAGAAGGACACTACATAATGATCAAGGGATCGATCCAAGAAGAAGACACAACAATTGTAAATACTTATGCACCCAACATAGGAGCACCTCAATACATAAGGCAAATACTAACAGCCATAAAAGGGGAAATCAACAGTAACACATTCATAGTAGGGGACTTTAACACCCCACTTTCACCAATGGACAGTTCATCCAAAATGAAAATAAATTAGGAGACACACGCTTTAAATGATATATTAAACAAGGTGGACTTCATTGATATTTATAGGACACTCCATCCAAAAACAACAGAATACACATTTTTCTCAAGTGCTCATGGAACATTCTCCAGGATAGATCATATCTTGGGTCACAAATCAAACCTTGGTAAATTTAAGAAAATTGAAATTGTATCAAGTATCTTTTCCAACCACAACACCTTGAGCCTAGATAACAATTACAGGAAAAGATCTGTAAAAAATACAAACACATGGAGGCTAAACAATACACTACTTAATAACGAAGTGATCACTGAAGAAATCAAAGAGGAAATCAAAAAATACCTAGAAACAAATGACAATGGAGATACAACGACCCAAAACCTATGGGATGCAGCAAAAGCAGTTCTAAGAGGGAAGTTTATAGCAATACAAGCCCACCTTAAGAAGCAGGAAACATCTCGAATAAACAACCTAACCTTGCACCTCAAGCAATTAGAGAAAGAAGAACAAAAAAACCCCAGAGTTAGCAGAAGGAAAGAAATCATAAAAATCAGATCAGAAATAAATGAAAAAGAAATGAAGGAAACAATAGCAAAGATCAATAAAACTAAAAGCTGGTTCTTTGAGAAGATTAACAAAATTGATAAACCATTAGCCAGACTCATCAAGAAAATAAGGGAGAAGACTCAAATCAATAGAATCAGAAATGAAAAAGGAGAAGTAACAACTGACACTGCAGAAATACAAAAAATCATGAGGGATTACTACAAGCAACTCTATGCCAATAAAATGGACAATCTGGAAGA
This sequence comes from Lipotes vexillifer, assembly GCF_000442215.2. Lineage (NCBI taxonomy): Eukaryota > Metazoa > Chordata > Mammalia > Artiodactyla > Lipotidae > Lipotes > Lipotes vexillifer. Next base: position 2,424,486 of record NW_006786302.1, on the reverse strand, counting down.
AATGGACAAATTCTTAGAAATGCACAAACTGCCAAGACTGAATCAGGAAGAAATAGAAAATATGAACAGACCAATCACAAACACTGAAATTGAAACTGTGATTAAAAATCTTCCAACAAACAAAAGCCCAGGACCAGATGGCTTCACAGGCGAATTCTATCAAACATTTAGAGAAGAGCTAACACCTATTCTTCTCAAACTCTTCCAAAATATAGCAGAGGGAGGAACACTCCCAAACTCATTCTACGAGGCCACCATCACCTTGATACCAAAACCAGACAAGGATGTCACAAAGAAAGAAAACTACAGGCCAATATCACTGATGAACATAGATGCAAAAATCCTCAACAAAATACTAGCAAACAGAATCCAACAGCACATTAAAAGGATCATACACCATGATCAAGTGGGGTTTATTCCAGGAATGCAAGGATTCTTCAATATACGCAAATCTATCAATGTGATTAACCATATTAACAAATTGAAGGAGAAAAACCATATGATCATCTCAATAGATGCAGAGAAAGCTTTTGACAAAATTCAACACCCATTTATGATAAAAACCCTGCAGAAAGTAGGTGTAGAGGGAACTTTCCTCAATATAATAAAGGCCGTATATGACAAGCCCACAGCCAACATCATCCTCAATGGCGAAAAACTGAAAGCATTTCCACTAAGGTCAGGAACAAGACAAGGTTGCCCACTCTCACCACTCTTATTCAACATAGTTTTGGAAGTTTTAGCCACAGCAATCAGAGAAGAAAAGGAAATAAAAGGAATCCAAATCGGAAAAGAAGAAGTAAAGCTGTCACTGTTTGCAGATGACATGATACTCTACATAGAGAATCCTAAAGATGCTACCAGAAAACTACTAGAGCTAATCAATGAATTTGGTAAAGTAGCAGGATACAAAATTAATGCACAGAAATCTCTGGCATTCCTATATACTAATGATGAAAAATCTGAAAGTGAAATCAAGAAAACACTCCCATTTACCATTGCAACAAAAAGAATAAAATATCTAGGAATAAACCTACCTAAGGAGACAAAAGACCTGTATGCAGAAAATTATAAGACACTGATGAAAGAAATTAAAGATGATACAAACAGATGGAGAGATATACCATGTTCTTGGATTGGAAGAATCAACATTGTGAAAATGACTCTACTTCCCAAAGCAATCTATAGATTCAATGCAATCCCTATCAAACTACCACTGGCATTTTTCACAGAACTAGAACAAAAAATTTCACAATTTGTATGGAAACACAAAAGACCCCGAATAGCCAAAGCAATCTTGAGAACAAAAAATGGAGCTGGAGGAATCAGGCTGCCTGACTTCAGACTATACTACAAAGCTACAGTAATCAAGACAGTATGGTACTGGCACAAAAACAGAAAGATAGATCAATGGAATAGGATAGAAAGCCCAGAGATAAACCCATGCACATATGGTCACCTTATCTTTGATAAAGGTGGCAGGAATATACAGTGGAGAAAGGACAGCCTCTTCAATAAGTGGTGCTGGGAAAATTGGATAGGTACATGTAAAAGTATGAGATTAGATCACTCCCTAACACCATACACAAAAATAAGCTCAAAATGGATTAAAGACCTAAATGTAAGGCCAGAAACTATCAAACTCTTAGAGGAAAACATAGGCAGAACACTCTATGACATAAATCACAGCAAGATCCTTCTTGACCCATCTCCTAGAGTAATGGAGATAAAAACAAAAATAAACAAATGGGACCTAATGAAACTTCAAAGCTTTTGCACAGCAAAGGAAACCATAAACAAGACCAAAAGACAGCCCTCAGAATGGGAGAAAATATTTGCAAATGAATCAACTGACAAAGGATTAATCTCTAAAATTTACAGGCAGCTCATGCAGCTCAATAACAAAAAAATAAACAACCCAATCCAAAAATGGGCAGAAGACCTAAATAGACATTTCTCCAAAGAAGATATACAGACTGCCAACAAACACATGAAAGAATGCTCAACATCATTAATCATTAGAGAAATGCAAATCAAAACTACAATGAGATATCATCTCACACCAGTCAGAATGGCCATCATCAAAAAATCTAGAAACAATAAATGCTGGAGAGGGTGTGGAGAAAAGGGAACACTCTTGCACTGCTGGTGGGAATGTGAATTGGTTCAGCCACTATGGAGAACAGTATGGAGGTTCCTTAAAAAACTACAAATAGAACTACCATATGACCCAGCAATCCCACTACTAGGTATATACCCTGAGGAAACCAGAATTCAGAAAGAGTCATGTACCAAAATGTTCATTGCAGCTCTATTTACAATAGCCCGGAGATGGAAACAACCTAAGTGCCCATCGTCGGATGAATGGATAAAGAAGATGTGGCACATATATACAATGGAATATTACTCAGCCATAAAAAGAAACGAAATTGAGCTATTTGTAATGAGGTGGATAGATCTAGAGTCTGTCATACAGAGTGAAGTAAGTCAGAAAGAGAAAGACAAATACCGTATGCTAACACATATATACGGAATTTAAGAAAAAAAAATGTTATGAAGCACCTAGGGGCAAAACAGGAATAAAGACAGAGACCTACTGGAGAACAGACTTGAGGATATGGGGAGGGGGAAGGGTGAGGTGTGTTAGGGCGAGAGAGAGACATGGACATATATATACTAACAAACGTAAGGTAGATAGCCAGTGGGAAGCAGCCGCATGGCACAGGGAAACCGGCTCGGTTCTTTGTGGCTGTCTGGAGGGGTGGGATAGGGAGGGTGGGAGGGAGGGAGACAAAGAGGGAAGAGATATGGGAACATATATATATGTATAACTGACTCACTCTGTTATAAAGCAGAAACTAACACACCATTGTAAAGCAATTATACCCCAAGAAACTGTGATTAAAAATCTTCCAACAAACAAAAGCCCAGGACCAGATGGCTTCACAGGCGAATTCTATCAAACATTTAGAGAAGAGCTAACACCTATTCTTCTCAAACTCTTCCAAAATATAGCAGAGGGAGGAACACTCCCAAACTCATTCTACGAGGCCACCATCACCTTGATACCAAAACCAGACAAGGATGTCACAAAGAAAGAAAACTACAGGCCAATATCACTGATGAACATAGATGCAAAAATCCTCAACAAAATACTAGCAAACAGAATCCAACAGCACATTAAACAGATCATACACCATGATCAAGTGGGGTTTATTCCAAGAATGCAAGGATTCTTTAATACATGCAAATCAATCAATGTGATAAACCATAGTAAAAAATTGAAGGAGAAAAACCATATGATCATCTCAATAGATGCAGAGAAAGCTTTTGACAAAATTCAACACCCATTTATGATAAAAACCCTGCAGAAAGTAGGTGTAGAGGGAACTTTCCTCAATATAATAAAGGCCGTATATGACAAGCCCACAGCCAACATCATCCTCAATGGCGAAAAACTGAAAGCATTTCCACTAAGGTCAGGAACAAGACAAGGTTGCCCACTCTCACCACTCTTATTCAACATAGTTTTGGAAGTTTTAGCCACAGCAATCAGAGAAGAAAAGGAAATAAAAGGAATCCAAATCGGAAAAGAAGAAGTAAAGCTGTCACTGTTTGCAGATGACATGATACTATACATAGAGAATCCTAAAGATGCTACCAGAAAACTACTAGAGCTAATCAATGAATTTGGTAAAGTAGCAGGATACAAAATTAATGCACAGAAATCTCTGGCATTCCTATACATTAATGGTGAAAAATCTGAAAGTGAAATCAAGAAAACACTCCCATTTACCATTGCAACAAAAAGAATAAAATATCTAGGAATAAACCTACCTAAGGAGACAAAAGACCTGTATGCAGAAAATTATAAGACACTGATGAAAGAAATTAAAGATGACACAAACATACCATGTTTGTGAAATATACCATGTTCTTGGATTGGAGGAATCAATATTGTGAAAATGACTTTACTACCCAAAGCAACCTACAGATTCAATGCAATCCCTATCAAATTACCAGTGGCATCTTTTGCAAAACTAGAACAAAAAAATCTTAAAATTTGTATGGAGGCACAGAAGACCCCGAATAGCAAAAGCAGTCTTGCAGGAAAAAAAACAGAGCTGGAGGAATCAGACTCCCTGACTTCAGACTATACGACAAAGCTACAGTAATCAAGACAATATGGTACTGGCACAAAAACAGAAATATAGATCAATGGAACAGGTTAGAAAGCCCAGAGATAAACCCACACACATATGGTCAACTAATCTATGACAAAGGAGGCAAGGGTATACAATGGAGAAAAGACAGTCTCTTCAATAAGTGGTGCTGGGAAAACTGGACAGGTACATGTAAAAGTATGAGATTAGATCACTCCCTAACACCATACACAAAAATAAGCTCAAAATGGATTAAAGGCCTAAATGTAAGGCCAGAAACTATCAAACTCTTAGAGGAAAACATAGGCAGAACACTCTATGACATAAATCACCGCAAGATCCTTTTTGACCCACCTCCTAGAGAAATGGAAATAAAAACAAACAAACAAAAAAAAACAAATGGGACCTAATGGGAGACTTCAAAGCTTTTGCAGAGCAAAGGAAACCATAAACAAGACCAAAAGACAACCCTCAGAATGGGAGAAAATATTTGCAAATGAAGCAGCTGACAAAGGATTAATTTCCAAAATTTACAAGCACCTCATGCAGCTCAATAACAAAAAAACAAACAACACAATACAAAAATGGGTGGAAGACCTAAATAGACATTTCTCCAAAGAAGATATACAGACTGCCAACAAACACATGAAACAATGCTGAACATCACTAATCATTAGAGAAATGCAAATCAAAACTACAATGAGATATCATCTCACACCGGTCAGAATGGCCACCATCAAAAATTCTACAAACAATAAATGCTGGAGAAGGTGTGCAGAAAAGGGAACACTCCTGCACTGCTGGTGGGAATGTGAATTGGTACAGCCACTATGGAGAACAGTATGGAGGTTCCTTAAAAAACTACAAATAGAACTACCATATGACCCAGCAATCCCACTACTGGGAAAACCATAATTCAAAAAGAGTCAAGTACCAAAATGTTCATTGCAGCTCTATCTACAATAGCCCGGAGATGGAAACAACCTAAGTGCCCATCATTGGCTGAATGGATAAAGAAGATGTGGCACATATATACAATGGAATATTACTCAGCCATAAAAAGAAATGAAATTGAGCTATTTGTAATGAGGTGGATAGGCCTAGAGTCTGTCATACAGAGTGAAGTAAGTCAGAAAAAGAAAGACAAATACCGTATGCTAACACATATATATGGAATTTAAGGAAAAAAAATGTCATGAAGAACCTAGGGGTAAGACAGGAATAAAGACACAGACCTACAGGAGAACGGACTTGAGGATATGGGGAGGGGGAAGGGGGAGCTGTGACAAAGTGAGAGAGAGGCATGGACATATATACACTACCAAACGTAAGGTAGATAGCTAGTGGGAAGCAGCCGCATAGCACAGGGAGATCAGCTCGGTGCTTTGTGACTGCCTGGAGGGGTGGGATAGGGAGGGTGGGAGGGAGGGAGACGCAAGAGGGAAGAGATATGGGAACATGTGTATATGTATAAATGATTCAGTTTGTTATAAAGCAGTAACTAACACACCATTGTAAAGCAATTTTACCCCAATAAAGATGTTAAAAAAAAAAAAGTATAAACATGATTTCTAACTGCACGTGATTTTCACTTGACTATCTTATAGAGAAGAGCTTCAGAATTCAAAAGGTCCCTGAATTGCACACTTTAAAATGATTAAAATGGTAAATTTTACGTTACCTTTTTTTTAACCCCCCTTCCAAAAAAAATAATTTATGGAAAGAATTTAATTAGAAACATATTCTCCTACCAAAACAAAATTAAATTGTTTAAAAAAATTAAACCAGTTAAATTATCTGAAAATCTTTTTTTGTGGCTTGATTTTATAACTTTCAACACATGCCTTGAATAAAAAAGTGCAATGCAAATATTATAGCTACAAGTGCTATTTTGAATTTTTAGTAAAATGTGAAATAGTATAACTCACCTTTATAGTTTCATCCCATGGGCAGCTACTAGCATGGCCATAACAAATACACATTCCTCCAACAGAAATGTCTTTTATTGAATAGTAATACTAAGGAAAAAGAAAGTAACAAACAAAAATTAAAACCTCTTCTATTTCAGTGAGAAGAAAAAGTTGGCCCTCCAACAAATATCTCAGTTGTTATTGGTAATCAAAAACACAGATATGCATTTTAAACTATATTTCATGCACAAGTAAATATAAATAAAATATTTATGTTCAATTAATGTAAACAATGTTCAGGGCTTCCCTGGTGGCGTAGTGGTTGAGAGTCCGCCTGCTGATGCAGGGGACACGGGTTTGAGCCCTGGTCTGGGAAGATCCCACATGCTGCGGAGCAACTGGGCCCATGAGCCACAATTACTGAGCCTGCGCGTCTGGAGCCTGTGCTCTGCAACAAGAGAGGCCACAACAGTGAGAGGCCCGCGCACCGCGATGAAGAGTGGCCGCTGCTTGCCACAACTAGAGAAAGCCCTCGCACAGAAACGAAGACCCAACACAGCCATAAATAAATAAGTAAATAAATTAAAAAAAAAAAAAAAAGCAATGTTCAAATTAGCTCATCAACAGAAACCAACGGAGTTTCAAAAGAATTTCTCAACTTGGCTGCATCTTAAACCAAGGCAGTCATATTCAAAGGCGATGTTACTGAAAACCCTAAAAATATTCCTAAATTGAATACAGCCCTATATAAAAAGGAATAACTCATGAGCAAGTAGGATTTATCCCATGGGTGCAGAGTTAATTTAACACAAAAAAATCAACCAATGTAAATCACCACATTAACAGAATAAAGGAGAAAAATCATATGATCATTTCATTAGATGCACAAAAAGCATTTTACAGAAGGCAACACCATCAATTAAAAAACAACTCAGCAAAAACCAGAAGTAGAAGAGAACTTCTTCAGTCGAATGAAGGCGTATCTATGGAAAACCTAGAGCTGACAGTGAAAGATTAAGTGCTTTCCTCTTGAAATCTGCTCTTACCATTTCTAGTCAACATTCTACGGGAGGTGCCAGCCGGTTCAAAAATGCAAGAAAAAAAGAAGTCAAAAGCAGACAGAGTGCACAGTAAGACTAAACTGTCATTATCTGTAGATGATGTGATTGTGTACATAGAAAATCTACCAAAAACTACTGGAATATGTGAATTTGGCAATGTCTCAATCAACAAAAATGAATTGTACTTCTATACACTAGCAATGAACAAATGGAAAATAAATGTTAGAAAGCAAACTATTAACGCTAATATTCAAAAACATGAAATACTTAAAAATAAACTGAACAAAAGATTGACAAATAAACAAATAATAGATCATTGCCAAGAGGAACTTAAGAAGACAGAGATAAGTGGGGAGGTATAGCACATTCATGGACTAGATGATCCAATATTGTCAAAATGTCTTCCAAAATTCCTCCTAAATGGATCTACGGAATCAATGGAATCCCAATGAAAGTCTTAGCAGGATTTCTTTCTTCCCTTCTTTCTTTCCTTCTTTCTTTCTTTCTTTTTGGTATTAATTGACAAACTGATTCTAAAATTTATAAGGAAACACAATGAACTTGGAACAGCCTAACCAATCTTGAAAAAGGACTGAGTTGGACCATTATGGTACCTGACTTCAAGATTTACTGCAGTAATCAAGAAAGACTGTTTTTGGCATAAGGATAGACAAATAGATCATTGGGACAGTATAGAGTCCAGAAACGCACCCACAATAATAAGGTCAAGTAATTTTCAACAGGGCACCAAAACAAGTTAAAGGGAGAAAGCAAAGTATTTTCAACACATGGTGCCGGAACAATTGTATATACACATGGGGAAAAAACAACCTTCGCCTCTACCTCACACCAAATACAAAAATTAACAAGAAAAGGATAATAGATGTGAAAGCTGAAACTATAAAGTTATTACAAGAAAGCATCGGAAAATATTTTTGTAAACTTGCGATAAGCAAATATTTTCCAGAAAGGAATAGAAAGCACTAACTATAAAAGAAAAACGATAAACTGGACTTATCGAAATTAAACCATCTACTCCTCAGAAGTCATAGTTAGGAAAAGCGGATAAGCAAGAGACAAGCCAGGGCAGAGAGAAGGGATTTGCCATATAGACACATCTGACAAAGGATTTCTACACAGCATATATAGAGATCTTTTATAACTCAGGAATAAGGAGACGGATAACCCAATTTAAAAATGGATAGAAATGTCATCAGATACAAATAAGTACACGCTCAACATCAGTCATCAGGGAAATACAAATTAATACCCTGAGGAGATGCCACCACACATCAGCACGGCTGAGGTGACAGTGACCGACGCCCCAGTGTGTGAAAGTGTGCGGTGTACCCAGAGCCCTCACACACTGCTGGTCTGTAAAACGACACAGCTTCTTCTGATAAGGCTTAGAAAATTCCTAAAAATTAAACACATAGCTATCCTGTAACTAAGTAATCCCACTCCTACTTTATCCAAGGGATTTGGAAATGTTTGTCGCCACAAGCCTTATACGTTTACTATACACTGAAAATATGTACGTTTTCCTGGATGTAGCTTATATCTCAAACTTTAAAATTTTCTTCTAAGTGGGAAAAAACCCCAGCCATTCTCACTTGCTTGATCAGATGTAGAGCCAGATTAAAACATGAAGAAATGACCACTACATCTGCTGCATGATGGCGTTGTGGGATGGGTGGGGACAGGGGGACCTGAGGGCACCACGTCAGAACCATAACCTCGTTTAAAGGTGGCATTTTTAACAAAGCATAACTAACGATCTTCAACAAACATAAGAAAAAAGGCCAACCTGGGAGGAAAAGTCTATTTCCCTGAAACAACATAAACTTTTCAGCGGTCAGAAGCCCTGCCACACTCACTCGTCTTGTGACAATAGGGTCGAGGTCTTTAGGGTCCCGGTGGCTGAGGGTCATAAGATCGGCATTGAGGGTTCGAATGCGCTGTAAGCGCAGGCGGATGTATCGTGCAGAAGTAAATTCCAACAGCTCGGGTGAAAGATCATCAGAGCTTGGTCTGCCATTGATTAGCGATGTATGAATCTAGAGATAAAGACATCAAAATAAACAAATATCAATTTTAAGCATGCAAAAAATAGCCCTGATTGTTTACATTCAGGACATAATCTTTACAGATACTATCTAAAATCAAACCAAACAACGGGGTTCTTATAGAAATCTGTCTAATATTCATTGACACTTGTGAACAGCATGATCACAACCCAAGTTCAGTTTATTGAAGTTATTCGTTCCAGTGCCTCAGAGATTGCGGGAAACTTTTAAACAGAACCACTTCTCCCAGTGAGGTGAGGGCATTTTAACGTGTATCCACAGGCTTCTCTGAAACAGATTCTAAATGTCATGAATAGACTGGGGAGAGTGGGGGAAAGTGCCAGAAAGCTTTGTAACTCCCATTTTCTCATCTCTGCTCTTGAAACAATGCAGGGCTTGCTGCAGAGTTCCTGCTGTGAAAAGCACTTGCAGGGTTTTTGTAGTTTTAGCTCATCAAGGCATGCTACCAAGGCATGGCTTGTTTTTGATTACACTGTGACTTAAGGATATGTGTGCAGTCCAGGCATGGAGAGCACGGAGCTGGAATATTTCATGAACCATCTCCAACCCTCAACGCCTCCAGGGATGGAAGAACTTCCCAGAGAAAACTGGGAGCTCTATATTTTAGAAGCATTTTCGCTCTCTTTAATATTTTAACAAATCTTGTTGCCTTGGTGTCATGAGAAAGATGCTCTGAGAATGATCTGATGGAGTTATTAAATCACAGCACAGTGAAGGTTGAGGGATCTCCCTGAAGGGAAGAAATCAATAAAGTAAAATGTGTCAGCGGTGACATTAATCATCAGTAGACACCAGTCAATGGCACCTTAACTACAGCAGCTAGATAGTTAAAGATCTCTGTGATCTGTACCAGGAGAGCTCTATTTTGAGTGTTTCCTGTTGGCTCTGTGATGGCTAGGTTGTCACTGGAGGTGACACTGATGAAAAAAAAGACCTCCTGGCCGGCAGGGGGCGTCATACCTCTCCATGCTCAAGCGGCACCAGCCTGGAGTAATAGGAGGTGCAGATCACTTCGTCATCTGCCCTGTAAGTGGGCGGCCCCCGTCTTGGAGTGATATTGTAATGAGTCAAACATTCCGTATCACTAACTGCATAGTACTGCCAGGGGCTGAACTCCATGCCATCCAAAGAACGCTCCAAAATCCAGTTTCCAGGCCGAGGGGCATTAGCAGCTTTGATGATGACATAAGCAACTTGAAAGACCTGGAACAAAGACATTGAAAAGTGTCAATCGAAAATCAGTAACAAGTGCTCAAAAACCAAAGTGCCTCTTGAGAGCATTGCCACCCGATGATGGCCAGTGTCATCACTGCTCTTGAGGCTAACTGCTCATAAGTGTTAATCAGAAATGTATCTTGTAAATGTTTTCCTGGTGGCATTTGTCTTCAAAATAAACTCAAAAAATACTCACAAATAAATTTGTATTATTATTATTATTGTTGTTATTAACAGTGTTAATATTAACATAAGTGCTTGTTTTCTTGTTTCCAATGTCTTTCTCCATCAGGATTCTGAATGATAATAGTTGTATTATATTTCATTAGTAGTCGTGTTAAATGTATTTCTCATATAGTGATTTGGAGATAACACATCTGAATATGAGAAAAAAAGTCAGGCTGTTACACACTTATCACAATGGTTAAAATCCACAACACTGACAACACCAGATGTTGGTGAAGACGTGGAGCAACAGGAACTCTCATTCGTTGCTGGTGGGAATGCAAAATGGTACAGCCACTTGGGAAGACAGTTTGGTGATCTCTTAAAAAATTAAACACAGTCTTACCATACAATCCAGCAATCATACTCCTTGGTATTTACCCAAAGGAGTTGAAAACTTCCATAGGTGAATGGATAAAGGAAGTGTGACACATCCATACAACAGAATATTATTCAGTGATTTAAAAAATGAACTCTTAATCCACAAAAAGACATAGAGTAAACTTAAATGCATATTGCTAAGTGAAAGAAGCCAATCTGAAAAGGCTATATACAGGATGATTCCAACTATATTGCCTCTAGGCTTGTTGTTTTTTTATTTTTGGTTTTAAGCTTCTCCCCATCTTAGCCCTCACCAATTCTAGCAACACAAGAGCCCCTTAAAATTAACCCAGCTGAAGCCACAATATTTCACATTTATCTACTGAATTATTCCCTGCAAAGGATGGTTTTTATCTCATTATAATAACTCTGTTCACCTACAAGAAATGTCTCCCAATAAAATTTAGTCTATAAATGGTGTGTGAAATGTTGAGTACCCATGTTCATGTGCAGTTTTCCTCTAGAACACAATCACTGTTTCTAAAGCACATTAAAAGCAAAATAATGTTCTCAGATTTCAATAATCAGGAAAATCAGGAACTGTGTATCTGTTACGAAAGTTTATATCTGGAGCTGAATGTCCAATGTTTAAAAATCTAGAACCGTCTTCATCGATTTAAACCACTTTTTTTTTTTTTTTTTTTTTTTTGCGGTACGCGGGCCTCTCACTGTTGTGGCCTCTCCCGTTGCGGAGCACAGGCTCCGGACGCGCAGGCTCAGCGGCCATGGCTCACGGGCCCAGCAGCTCCGCGGTATGTGGGATCTTCCCGGACCGGGGCATGAACCCGTGTCCCCTGCATTGGCAGGCGGACTCTCAACCACTGCGCCACCAGGGAAGCCCTAAACCACTTTTTTAAAAATGAAAATAATGCAAAGGCCATTTTGTCCTAGCATAAATATCTCCAGAACATTCTCCTATGAACATAATTACATATTTTTTCTTATTGGGAGTTTAGTTTTTAAAAAAACCCTTTTCCCCAATTTTGTAATTCATATATTCCATAATTTATATTTTTAAAGTCTACTGTTTTTTAATATTACTGGAAAACCAAACACTTCTCAGAAATACCTGGCAATTAATCTTACTGTCTCCTCTAGAGCTAGTCCTGAAGAACATCAGGGTTTTTTTTAATGCAGCTTGGGGGAGGTTAGTTTCTCCTTTGCAAAGTTCCAGGACTGTCCCAGAACACCATGATGGAAACCGACCTAAGTAGCTTTCCATTTGGTTTTCATACTGATGCCCAAGCTAACTGGAGGGAGGACACCCTCTTCTTTACTCATCACTGTCCAATTGCCTTGCAACTATTTTCACCATAAAAGGAGACGTCTATGAGCGTGTGGACCACTGTGGAATATGTTAAAATAGACTTCACAAATTGCAGGTGCCAAGTGAGATGGCATGATCAGGCAGCCCATTTGAGAGGGATGGAAATCAAGGTCATTTACAAATGGAGTGACTGCATTTACCTTCTGTTTTCCAATTTCACATTTGAAAGTGGAAAGAACCAACAGGTTCACCTCCCGTGTGCTAAGAACTTCATGTATATCATCCCATTTAACTCCAAACAACCCCATGAGTTTCAAGTCATTGTGGTTCCCATTTTACATATTTGGAAACTGATGCTTAGAGAGGTTAAAAGACAAACTACTGAGAGTTGCAGGTCCCAATGAGAAACCAGGGGTCTCACTCCAGAGTCCTTAGCATCCACTATACACCCCCCAAATGTCCACACACACTAAGGTCATTGAATTTTCTTTTTGTAACCCCAGAAAAAGACTCCTACATTCACTTGGGCGCTGGGCTCATGTCTAAACAGGCACCGTGGCAATTGTTTCTGTTAACTCTGCAGTTTCTGTTGTGACGGCCCAGGATGTGTGTCGGGGAGGGGATGGAGAGTGTGCAAGGAACAAAAACTAATGCTACGTAGCGCTCACTGTGGCCAAGGACAATGCTAAGTCCTTTATTAGAATTACTAGTCTTCAGACCCTTCCAACTACGTTCTTCTTATGAAATATGTACTGTCACTTCCCCTACTTTACAGATGAGGAAACCGAGGCACAGAAAGGTTACATAATCTTCCCAGGATCTCACATGTACTAATATGTAAACCACACTTCTACAGATTGCAAGGAAAATGAACGAAACTCCCAGCTGAGCAGCTGGTGGGTACCAATCTGGTTTTCCAAACCACTGACCTCAACCAGTAGCAATTATTTCAATACCATGTTCTTGTACTTTCATCAAACCCTTGTCAGCTTTTAGACGGACAGCTTAGTCACATGTAACAAAACGTAACCCAGTGGAAGAACAACCATAATGGGAAAACTTCCATCCCTCCAAGGATCAAGGCCTTCAGCTATGAAGCTGGGTGTTGTTCTCACAGTCTCTCACTAGTTCTCTAGGTCTCCAAATTGGAGACCAGGAAACAAGCCAAGAAAGGGACTATGAAATATAAATCTGCAAAAGAGGAAGAGGAAGCTATGAAATATCTAAACGCAATTTGTTTTCACTTAAGTCTCGTTATTGGCTGACTTATGTCTCCCCAAAATTCACAGGCTGAAGTCCTAACCCTTAGTACCTCAGAATGTGACTGTGTCTGGAGAGAGGGTCTTTAAAGAGATAATCAAGGTCAAATGAGGTCAAATGGGTGAGCCCTAATCTCATCTGACTGGTGTCCTTTTAAGAAGAGAAGATTAGGACCCAGACGTAGGGGCAACCCTGTGAGAATACAGTGAGAAAATGGCCATCTGCAAGCCAACGGGCAAGGTCTCAGAAGGAATCAACCCTGCCAACACCTTGCTCTTGGACTTCCAGCTTCCAGAAGTGTTTGCTAATAAATTTCTGTTGTTTAAGCCCCCAGGTTTTGGTATGTGCTACAGCGGCCCTAAGCAAATGAACACAAGCTAGTCTAATTCACCAACTGCGTGTTGACAGACCAGTCTTAATACCCCCTATAGAAAAAGTAAGGAATTCTCTGTTAATATATAGAATTTTAAACCTTTGCCCAAATGAAATCTGTGATATTTCTGTTGCTGTTTTTTAGCATGGTTGACTAAAGTGCCTTTTCTCTCCATATAAGGTTGGCTGAACACAAAGTGATGATGCAGGGCTTTCACTAAATGCAGAGTCACTGAGGTCTTGCCAAACCTGCAGCTGATACAGCCACTTTCAAATCCACTTTCATCAGGGTTTTCTACCAAGAGGCCTTTGTTAATGATCACTGGAATGCACATAAACAGTGCCACATAAATAAAGCACACATACACCAAACACCGCTTTCTACACAGGAATCCAGACAGGAATTTTCATGTGGGCCTCAACCTTAAATATATTAAAACCCCCTCAGGCACAGAGATAAGAAAAATACACAGAGCGTAATTCTCCAATATCAGGGGCCAGCTTCAGATGTGCTCAGGGAAGCAAAGTGTTTCTTCTCCACAGAAAGCTCAGCTGCATAAGCTGCAGGGGCCCAGATACCACACGGGACCCCTGGCTGGAAATTCTCCACACAAGCACTTACCTGCCTCCAAGGCCATAATGAAACAGTGAACAGAGAATTGTTTTCTCTTACCCGATGGGAATAATCTTTTCACAGGCAAAAGAGATTTAGTTTTAACAGTCAAATTAAACTTTTAAAAAGGAGTTCAGTCTATTTGGTAAGTAATATTGCTCAGTTATCCCTATGAAAGTGGTGAATCTGTGCTTTGTCAGCCTTATTTCTTAGGACATTATTAGACAATAAGATTCCAAATGATCATTTGAGCTAATGTTTATTACTCGAGAACAAAGAAATAACTATTTATTAGAAGTCTAATTACTAATGCAGCTATGACTCCCTTCTGGTTTTACAGAGTGTATGGATCACGGAACTAACTCATCAATTGATAATCATGTGAAGTAGCAACAAACACTTGGCAGAACAAGAGCAGTTTGGGGCTTGGACGTTTACTTGGCACGTAGGATCCGTGGGATACACATTTTGGGTAAATCTCTTATGGGCAATGATCTTGAAATGTCATTTCTATTTGATTTTAGTGGCTGTTTTACTATCATTGCCTCGGTTTAGGACCAGCATACAAAATTAACAGACAAAAGGAAATAGCTTCATGAATGAGAAGAGAAGTGTGGAATAAAATAGGTTTGTTTCTCTTTAAATTTGCGGCCGTCAATAGAAGTGCGGGATAAACACGCCAGAATCCAGTCTCTTTTCCCCCCTTTCTTTTCTTCTTGCTTTTTCCTTTTATTGAGGGCAGGAGGGACTGGGTACTTGTAATGGCAAATTTAGATCAAGTAGGTTTTTTTCCTTAAAATTCTTAAGCTTCGTGTCTCAGGAAATCAAGGAAGGCTCACTTGGGAAGCAAGCTCAGATTCTTCAAGTGGACCCTGAGGAAAAGCCAGGGTGAGAAAGCTGATGAACAAGGAAGGAAGGGCAGAGAGAGGGGCCCATCACAGAAGTAAAGGGGAACCAGGACCAGTTACCTGAAGGTGGGAAAGGGGTATTTAAAACTTCAGAAGGAGTTCTGTTTCTCAATAACTAGAAAAGTTAGTTCAGAAAGAGCCCATGGGGCTTCCCTGGTGGCGCAGTGGTTGAGAGTCCGCCTGCCGATGCAGGGGACATGGGTTCGTGCCCCGGTCCGGGAAGATCCCACATGCCGCGGAGCAGCTAGGCCCGTGAGCCATGGCCGCTGAGCCTGCGCGTCCGGAGCCTGTGCTCCGCAACGGGAGAGGCCACAACAGTGAGAGGCCCGCGTACGGCAAAAAAAAAAAAAAAAAAAAAAAAAAAAAAAAGAGCCCACGATAAGCTGGCCCATGGTCCATGAGCCACTGGTTCCATCTCAGGATGACTAGGGGGATTATCTCAAAGGATACGTGTTGCGCTACATTAAGAATCAAAACTGGAAAGTAAGAGGCTAGTTTCTGTCCCTAGTCTCCATGGATCTCCCTGTAGAATTGCTCCCAAAGTTCAATTTCACCAAGGGTTCTGGGAAGATTTTGCTGGGTTTTGTGGGAGGTGAGTTGGAACGACCTCAAAAGCACAGCCAGGCAGGTCACCAAATGTCCTTTGTGGGGATCTTCACTGCTTTCCCCCACCTGTAGGTGCCGGGTGACAGCTGAGCCCCAAGAATGAGATAAACCCGCTGAGAAATGCAGTTACCAGCCATTCTAGGACCTGGGAAATGCAAAGAGCGGCTTTCCCATGCCCTGACTGCTGACCACCGGTCAGCCGGAGCCATCGGTTTTCACCCAGGAACATCTCAGCCTTTGAAATTACGTTGGGCTTTTCCCCCAAATGCAGTGCAGTTTGCTCACATGGGAACAGAGGGGGCAGTAAATACCATTCCTTCCTTCCCCTCCTGAATGTGGGAGGGGGCTCGGGAGTCCATCGTGGAGATGGAAGGAAGTCAGCAACGTTCCAGGAAAAAGCAAAGCTGGAGGTGGCGGCCTCGACGGTGGCTGCAGGGGTCAGCCTGACACTCTGCCTCTGGTGGCACAGGCTGAGTGGACACACGCTCAGTGGCCTTGTCCTGTGGGTCAGGGACCTGGGACTCCTGAGAACAGCCTGCCCGGGAGAGAGACAGATGGAGCCCCGGAGTGATGCGGTCAGATTGTCTCCCAGTTAGAAAAATGACTGCCCCTCTCCTGGGGGAGGGCAGGCGGCAGAGATGTTACTGTCAGAGAAGCTCGCTTTCCTCCCCCAACCAGGACACAGGACACTGGGACCAAGGACGCCCTTAACACCTTTTCACTGGAGATTCATTCAGTGAACACTGATTGAGCATCTGCTTTGGAACAGGACCATGGCGGGTGCCACAAAGACAGCAGTGAAGTGGGGGACACGGCCAGGATAGCCTGGATGCCCCGATGGGGAGACAAACGTGGGCCAAGTCCCCCGGGAAAAGGACGGAAGGCGGCCAGGGTGTCTGGTGGGGGCCAGCCTAGTCTGGAGAAGGGGTGGTCAGGGAAGGCTTATCTGGAAACGGGGGGAGACTGAGTAGGACATGTCTAGGTAAAGAGAGGGAGGTCAGAGGGATGGAGAGTGGGACACTGCGGGGCCAGAGCATGGAGTGTGGGACATGGCAGGAGGCCCGGTTGGCTTGAGTGTCGAGACAGGAGGGGACTGGACAGGGCAGGGCTCTCTGCGAAACGTTAAAACTTCTAGACCATTCGAAGACCCTAAACCAGGGAGTTACCAGGTCACCAGAGATGAAAAGATTGGATGCCGGAACTGGATGCTGGTGCCGGGAAATCGTGAGAGCTGGTGGTGTTGACACAGTGAAGACCAAGACTAAAGTAGAGAAAAAAGCTATTGGGTCTTAAAGAGTTTGCCAGAAGGTCCAGTGTGAGTGAGAAAGAAAACACGGAGGCCCAGCAGGGCTTTCCAGCTTTGGCCAGACCCCCTCTCCACCTCAGGAAGATGGGACAGGTCTCCCCGACATGGCCCCAAAGCCCACACTTTGCCCCTCTTCCCTCAGTCCCAGAGAATGTCTGGCTGAAAGCATTTGAAAGCTTCTTTTCACTTCCCCTCTTGGTCCTCACGTTGACCTATGGTGCCCGGCAGGTCCAGCAACGGTTAGCAGCAAACCACCTGACAGCCCTCTTTTCATCCCTCATCGTGAGAAAACAGTTCAATTGCACCTCAGAAAGTAAAAGGGGCCCCTAATCATTAAGCCTCACAAATCCAACTGGCGACACGGTCTAGAAAAGCTGTGCAAATCTGCACTTGACTAACTCCATTAAACAATAACCTGTGAGTTAAACATTTACAGCCTCTAGACACAATAATTATGTGTTTCTTTCACTAAATCTAGCTGAATCGCTTATAGTTTTAGCCCTATAGAGATTAGAAAGCATTTTTTGTTTTTGCAAGATTTCACTCAGTACATGGAACCTTGGTCTACATGCTGTTTGAAGATTCTCATCTTTCTTTAGGTACCTCTAACTTCACTGAGCATCTATCATTCGTCAGGCATCAAGCTGACACATCATCACATTTAAAGCTTTTTTAAAAAAGGAATATCTAAACAAAGGTCTTATACAGGAAGGCTTTTGTTTATTTCAAAAAGTGCAGTGGGAAGCTAAGTGGCGCAGCTGCATGGAAAACAAGATGGCGGTTCCTCAAGAAAGAAACTTATAATTACCATGTGATCCAGCAATTCCACTCTGGGTATATACCTACAAGAAATGAAAGCAGGGACTCAACAACAGATATCTGGACAACAATGTCTATTGAAGCACTATTCACAGTAGCCAAAAGATGGAAACAAACCAGATGTCTACCACGGATAAATGGCTAAACAAACTCTGGGATACAAGGGAATATTATTCAGGTATGAAAGTTTGATACCTGCTACAACATAGATAAAGCTGGAGGACATTATGCTAAATGAAGTAAGCCAGACACAAAAGGACAAATACTGCATGATTCCACTTATGTGAGTTACCTAGAATAGTCGAATTCATCGAGACCCAAATTAGAACTGTGGAAAACTGGGGCTGGGGAGGGGAGGGGAGGGGAGGATGGGAAGGTACTGTTTAATGGGGACAGAGTTTCAGTATGAGATGCTGAGAAAGTTCTAGAGAGGGATGGTGGCGATGACTGCACAAACATTGTAAATGCACTTAGTGCCAGTGAATTCTACACCTAGAAATGGTTTAAATGGTAAATTTTATGTTATTTTACCACAAGAAAAAGAAAGATGTGAAAATAAGGAGAGAAAAGTGAATGATACAAAGACTCAACTTTTTGTGGAAGATGGAGATTTCTAAATTGAACATGACGAGGGACCAACCCTGGAGAAGCCAACCAAGCCATCTGGAGGGCAAGCTAGCAGCTCGGAGGGGATGCATGAAACCCTGTCTTTCCCATGACCCTATTTCTGTCAGTTTCTTACTAAGCTCTAGTGAGGCCTGATGACACGTCACAAAATACAAAACTGGAGCCCAGACTGTTAGGGTTTGAGAGTGAAAGGAGACCCCTGATTGATGTGACTGGAGACCCTCAGCTCAGAGGGTAGCCTCTCCTCCTGGTGACGTTGAGTAAGTGCCCGGCTGACCTCTGGGCAGCCCTATTCCTGGCCTGGCCCTGGAGTCTGGTACGGCATTATAAATGATCCTAAATGGTGAGCATCTCAATGGAGGCCTAAGGAACAGTTATTTCATGGGCTTTCTTGTGCTTCTAGCACCTGAAGAACAAAGATAAATATCTTCTGATTGTATGCCATAAAATAGAGAAAACAAAATTTTAAATTATAAGACTGACAATTCTCATGGTCACCTAATTAGTGGGGAAAAGGACACTATTAAAACAATGCTAGATAGGTCACTTTATGATCTTACTTTTAGAAAGATGATTAAGAATAACTCAAATTTGATTAAAAAACTATTATAGAAGGGGTATATGGAAACTCAAATTTTCTGTAAATCTAAAACGTTGCTATAAAATAAAGTCTATTAATTTAAAAAGACACACAAAATAAAGGAACAGAACTATTTACACGTTATAATAGTTATCAGTTACTCTAAGAAAGCTTAAACCCCTCCGGTTGGCTGCACAGAAGCTAATAAGTGGTTTTCAGCCTTCACCAAACTTCTCAGGTACGTGGGCTTAGACAGCTGTGGCATCCCAGCTAATTATCTGCAGGTTTTAAATTGATCTCACAGTTTTCCCAGCCTTCATTTCCAGACCTTATGGGGCACAGAGGCCACCAAGCCAGGGCGAGCCAGTGCTCTCCAAGTATCTGTGCAGAAATTTCAAAGGAGAACAGACCTGAATGCACTGGCACAAGCAGGCCTAGTCCCTAAAGAGTTTCCACCTTTGTCACTACTTTGGCAGGCTCATCACCTCACCAAGGCCAATGCTTGCAGAGTCAGACTTCCAGAATTACTCTCCACCCTCCTCCCAAAAAGGTAGTGATTAACAGATCTTAAATTTCTTACAATCCAGAGAATTACAGAAGGAAATTTAATGTTTCCCATGATTCAGGCTTAAAGTGATAAATCCAGCTGTGTTCTCTACACCCCACTGCATTATTCACAACGAATACTGTGAATATGGATCTACATGTTATTCCGATTTCTCACACTGTAAGTGTGAAATAACAAATAGAAAAGCACTTTATAAAATGCACAATACAGATGTAAGGTATCACTATCAGATTTGTAATCACTTTCCCTAAGCGCCATAGTTATTCTGCTGACAACTGGCACCTCTCAAGATGATGATATTTACAGTTCATTCCATTTTTTTCTCATTTGTTATGACTTGAAAATTCTGTCCTGCCTCTTACACTGACTTTCAAATATCTAAAACTGTCACCACCACTTGACAAAGCATTTGCCTCATCAGAGATTAATAATCATGGCATAATTTACACATGTGAAGGTGATAAACAAGACCAAACAAATATTGTCCAAGCACCTGAAGTCAGCCCAGCACTCCCAAATATATGTTCAATACAGTGACAAAATGTAAATAAATGAATATATGCTATATGTGAATGAATGAATGAGTGAATGGATGAATAAATAAATTCCTTGCTATTCAATTAACAGAGAACAAAGAAAGAAAGAACATTTTAGTCTCCATGCTGCTGAGAGGTTGTGAGACACACTCTTTCATTCACTGTTAGTGAGTATATAAATTGAGCAATATTTTTGAAAAAAAAGAAAACAATAAAAATTACGTTTCAAAAATGTTTAAGCTCTTTGGTTTTTGGGGGTTTTTTTTTGTTGTTGTTGTTGAATGAGTGAATTTATTGCATGTTTCCTTATATAAGCACCACTTAGCAACATCATAAGCGAATTCAGTAAGCTTTACAGAATTTGTAGAAATTCTCACCATTGGGCCATTTTTTTGTGCCGACCCTTGCTAACACCACGGGTTTTAACAATAAAATGGAAAACATCTTTAGGGGGTTAATTAATGAAACCTTGGTAAACATCTTTTTTAGTGATTAAGCTTAATAAAAGACAATCTCAAGTACTTGAGAAATGTATGGATAACATGTTCGTACTCGAGTAATTTCCTCAAATATTTATTAGTCAAGTTTCTCACAGGAGCTGGACAATGGTCCGTTCAAGTCTGGAGTCTCTATGCTGCTAAATTAAAATCTTCATGCTTTTGGCTATCCAATGCACAGGGGACAAGACTGACGTTGTTTTGGAGGTTAAGAAATTGAATGTAATTTCCTCTGAGGGACAAAAGATTTCTTCTCCTTAGGGAACAACTTTTAGACTTATTCAAGAGCTGAAACAAAACTCAGCTGACTAGTTTTGTAAAATGTAGTATTACAGAAATTGCTTTAGTCTGGGAAAAATGTAAACATAGTTTATTACCAGTTTGTACCTTCACCATAGAAAAACCTGAAAATCATTCTTGTGGAATGTCTGACTTTCAGTGGCATTGTCAGATGGTTGAGTAGTGAGTCTGAAGAGACAAAGCTGGGGCCAGTATATGGAAGGCTGAACTTTATAAGGTAATCAACAGGATCTGCTGAAAATATTTCAGCAGAAAAATGAAAGACGGTTCTTGTGGCAGTGATGTGAGGAATGGCCTAAAGTTGGGGAAGATGAGGTAGCGGATGTGAGGTAATAAAGTCTTTTACTAGAGTGATGGCTACAAATATATTTAAGAAATGAATGCAACTAATATTCAAACAATTAACAAGACCCAGTAAGAGGCTAGATATAAAGAATGGAGAATCCCTGACTAGAATGGGAGAAAGCAGCAACCCCTGAGGAAAAGCTTACTATAAGAGACAAAGCCAGAGAGTCCGCCTGCCGGTGCAGGGGACACGGGTTCGCGCCCCGGTCCGGGAAGATCCCACATGCCGCAGAGCGGCTGGGCCCGTGAGCCATGGCCGCTGAGCCTGCGCGTCCGGAGCCTGTGCTCCGCAACGGGAGAGGCCGCAACAGTGAGAGGCCCGCGTATCACACAGAAAAAAAAGAGACAAAGCCAAAAGTAGAACTCTGATCTCCTGATTCCCCATCCAATTCTCTCTTTTTTTTTTTTTTTTTTTGCGGAACACAGGCTCCGAACGCGCAGGCTCAGCGGCCATGGCTCACGGGCGCAGCCGCCCCGCGGCATGGGATCTTCGCGGACCGGGGCGCGAACCCGTGTCCCCTGCATCGGCAGGCGGACTCTCAACCACTGTGCCACCAGGGAAGCCCCCCATCCAATTCTCTTTCCACTGTACCTGTTGACTGATTTGGAATGTTAAAGCTGGTCTGAAAGACCACAAGCTTCAGTAGGCAACCTGATATGGCATAACAAAAACTCAGTTAAATTACTTTGAGGATTTTTTTTTCTTAGACCATGGTTATAATTCTAGCTTTTGTGCTAACTAGCTTTAATCTTGGGCAAATCATTTGCCTTTGACACCTCTTATGTTTTTATATGAAGTTATTTCTTTTGTTAATATTGCACAGACGTTTTTCTTGTCTCCCACAATAAATAATTTCTTTGAGGGCAGTAATATGGACTATATGTGGATCTTCCTCCATTGATTGTTTATAATACCTAAGAAGTGTCTCTGTGAAATGGTGTCAAATTAATGAATGTAAATAGTTGAGAACATCTTGTTAGAAACAACACGAAATGTTAATACAAACACAAACAAGGCTTCCCTGGTGGTGCAGTGGTTGGGAGTCCGCCTGCCGATGCAGGGGACCCAGGTTCGTGTCCTGGTCCGGGAAGATCCCACATGCCGCGGAGCGGCTGGGCCCGTGAGCCATGGCCGCTGAGCCTGCGCGTCCGGAGCCTGTGCTCCGCAACGGGAGAGGCCACAACAGCGAGAGGCCCGCGTACCGCAAAAACAAAACAAAACAAAAATACCCCCACACAAACAGAACCTGAACTGTTCACATTACCTTAGCCTAGTGGGGAAGCTTCCCTACCTTTTATTAGGCCTCTGACGACTTAAAAAGAGTTTCTAGCATTCATAAGTACCTGATAGCCACCCCCGTGTTATACTTTATTAGGAGAAGAAAACGTCCCATTTCACAGGAGAACCATTTCCCCACACTCTTCTTCATCCTTCCTCCCAATGGCAGCAACGAAGGGCAAGGGGCACCCTGAAAACAACCTTTCCATTTTTAAGTTAACACAAAGAATGGCTTGGTTTGGCTTCTGTGACTTTCACTGGAGAAAAATGTTGTACACTATATATGTAAGTTTCCTCAGCTTCTTGTGATTGATAGATAACGCCAGTATTCAGTCCTTACTCCTGTGCAAACTACTTTAGGGCACTTACAGGCAGGCAGGCGGCCCACAGGGGAAGGCTTTTGGATTCGCAGAACTCTCCCTATACAGCACTCGGCGTCGTTATAACCTGAAAGCTCTTGCCCCAGGAACTCTGGCCAGCACACCCTTTTCTGGGGCTTCTTAGGTTATTGGCTCCAGCATAGGTGGAAGAGACGAGAGGTCATAAGAACAAGGGAGCAGAGTCTGCAACTAATAAACACTGAGATGGCTTTTTTTTTTTTGCTGTATGCGGGCCTCTCACTGGTGTGGCCTCTCCCGTTGCAGAGCACAGGCTCCGGACGCGCAGGCTCAGCGGCCATGGCTCACGGGCCCAGCCGCTCCGCGGCATGTGGGATCTTCCCGGACCAGGGCACGAACCCGTGTGCCCTGAATCGGCAGGCGGACTCTCAACCACTGCGCCACCAGGGAAGCCCTGAGATGGCTTTTTTATGTGATTTGTAAAATGTCTTTAGGGCAATTCCAAAAGAAAAGTTTCAAAAATATTCTAAGTAATACCAGCATCACTACAATAAGTGCACGGCCTCCCAAGGGCACCATTTTAAAGGATAATCATTTGATTCCATGAGTTATATGATTTTTTTAAAGAATATTAGAGTTTATTTTAAAATTCAATATAAAAAGCACTGCTTAAGTGATGGCTGTGACCCACAAATATAAGGAAATTTGTAGGATGTGTGGGTGGGATGGAAACGCTATTAATTTTATAGTCTAAGGATTAAATTCAGCGCTATGTACTTCTGCACTGGCCACCATGAAAAACTGAGGCTGCTGGACATTTGATTAGGAAACACAAGATTTTAAGAAAAGTGCAAATGAACGGCATGTGTAATTTCAAAGCAAGCCTGCCTTACAGGATACATGGGTGTTTGGGGGAAGCAGAGTGAATAGCCCATCTCAATTTTAATATCTAGAAGCAACACAGTATGAGAGTAACAGAAGTTTTTGTAGCTCAACAGACCTAGTTTACATCCTGGCTTCACCCTTCTGTAGTTGAATAACCCTCTGCAAATTATTTAGCTTCTCTGAGACCCAGTGTCCTTACCTGTAAAATGTCTAGTGAAGTGCCTGGCAAACAGAAAATATTCCATAAATATCAGTTCCTCTGTAAGGGTGGGGTTTTTTTTCAAAATAAGGGTCAAAACCCTTTGATAGATTATGAAATCAATTTAGTAGGTTACAACTAGCATATTTTAAAAACTGAAACAATAAAAAACATCAGAGTGCACTGCACATAATGGTAAGTATTGTTCCGTAACGCATATGCTGAGTTTTGATATAAATGCATTTTTTACTGTGAATTACAACCAAAAAGTTTCAAAGTCTCTGTTCTACAGAGAAATTCTCAGATTATTATATTAAAAAGGCTTTAGGAGTGCTGCCTTTATCCAAATGAGACTGTAAATTTTAAGAACTTAAAGTGTTCCTTACCTTCTAACTTGCTGCAGTAAAAATAAGACATGAATCATAGAGAAGATAAATTTAATCTGGTACTGTAGGGCATTAAATTCAATCTTAAGATTGGTTTCTGTGTTATATTGACTAATTTATACTTCTAAACACTTTATCGTTTATACGTATATCTTTTATAGTTGATTAAACACATCTAGAAATTTCTACAAAAAGTTGACTATTAGGTTCTATTATGGGGAAATTAGATAAAATTTCTAAATAATTTTAAATTATAAAACTTTTAAAAAGGATTGCAACTTGCCTAAGCATGAAGACTGCTAGAGTAATATTCCCATCCTGATGAGTAGTAAAAATCAAAGGCCTCTATGAGCACATACAGTGATGTCCCACACTGGCTCACTAAAAAGGAGAGCTTCCAAAACAAACTGTGAGGGTCAATAACAGGCCTCTTTTCTCCTTCAGGTCTTGATCTAGAACCAGCCTGACAGTAGAATGAGTCCCCAGTGCTGTTAAGATGGTAAGCAAGCCAACTTTAGGTTGGCAGAATAGGAATTTCAGGTTGGCTGAAGGGTAGAATACTAGAAATTACAGGATTCAATGATACAGCTGAATCTTGATATAACTGTATCTTAAATTTATAATTTTAGCTGACCAGGACAGATTGGCTATTATTAGAACCTATGGGACTGAAGTTTAGGAATCTTGTTTTAAATTAGCACCCTGGGCAATTCTGATCCTCATTCTGGTTTGAACGCCCTGTGTTAAAGGGACAGCAAGGATCCAAAAATATAAAAAGATGGAGTTCAAAAGTATTTATCCCAACCTTACAGGTATCCAATGTCAAATACTGGATCAGACTCTGACACTCAAAGTATTTCCTTCTTGGTATTATATTAAAGATATGAGTCAGCAGGTAGAAATACTTGATGTTTTCCAGTTATTTAAGAACAATAAGAAATGGTATGTTGCTTCATTGGAATTCACTGGTGAGAAGCAAAAAGTATGAATGAGAAAGGTCTCTTTAGATTAGACATAGAAGTAAAAGGTAGCAATCAATATAAGTTATTAAGAGTAAACTCAGCAAGAGAGAAGTGATAAATCATTCAACAGCTTGATGAATCCATTTGGCTCCTGAGCAGAGATCTCATACCTTTTGTGGTGTAGGTGCCCTTTCCTCTGTCCTCAGAAAAGAATAAAGAATAAGGCAAAAGGTGGTTCCTTCCTATTTCAAATGAGTTGAGAGTACAGGGTAAGTCTGCCTATAATCTTAAGTTCTTTTTTCCTAAATTTAAAACTTTTCTGCTATTTGACATAGACATTGGGTTGGGCTGAGCCATGCTTGCTGTCAATGTCAAGTAAGTGTTGAGATTAGCACCACAAATCCTCCACCAGGACTGAGTCTTGGCATCAGGCTTTGTCCATCATCAACCTTGAATGTGAGAAAAGGCAAGCATGAGTGCCATTCTTGGGAAGAAACAGCAGCTGTGCAAGGTGAAAGAAATCACAGGAGACAGCAAAGCCAGGTGAAAAGGATGGTAGTAACAGAAGTGAGGTAGAAAGCTAGTCCTTAGCTCCTCCAACTGCCAGCTGAAGAGACTTAGGGTCAAACACACCCTGCACGGCAAGTAGGAGTCCCCTGAAATTGTAAGATGCCCCACGAAATGATCTGGTGTTCCCCCCTTGCTTATTTTTTAACTCAAACTCTAACAACGTTGAAAGTATTTGGAGATTGACACCTCTCTTTCTCTCACTTTCTTTTTTACCTAGAGGTTACAGTAGAGGCTGAACAGAGATGGCAGCCAATACCAAAAAAAACAACAACAAAAAACAAACAAAAAAACCGAAACAGATTATGAGAAAAGTCTGCATTACACATGGGTAGAATTCACCCCATAGGTCAAAGAACTTTTCAAAATTACAAGGGAGGGAAGGCAGAGGGGACTAGATATTTGAGGTGTTAGGAGGCAGGCTGTTAAAGTCCCCCACTATTATTGTGTTACTGTCGATTTCCTCTTTTATAGCTGTTAGCAGTTGCCTTATGTATTGAGGTGCTCCTATGTTGGATGCATATATATTTATAATTGTTATATCTTCTTCTTGGATTGATCCCTTGATCGTTATGTAGTGTCCTTCCTTGTCTCTTGTAACATTCTTTATTTTAAAGTCTATTTTATCTGCTATGAGTATTGCTACTCCAGCTTTCTTTTGATTTCCATTTGCATGGAACATCTTTTTCCATCCCCTCACTTTCAGTCTGTATGTGTCCCTAGGTCTGAAGTGGGTCTCTTGTAGACAGCATATATATGGGTCTTGTTTTTGTATCCATTCAGCGAGCCTGTGTCTTTTGGTTGGAGCTGTATAAAAAAATACATAAAATAAAATTCAAAAATTAAAAAAAGAGGCTGACAGAGCAAGCTTAGTGACTGGCTTTATAAGTCTACCACTTGAGACTCTGTGTTCTTTATTTACAGAGAGGCAGAAAAAAGAGTTCAGAGAAGAGGCCAGTGTCACAAATTAAGATATCTGAAAGAGAAGTCGGGCCTTTCTTTCCATTTGCTTACACTGTTTGTTTCCTTCACTTGAAACTATTGTTAGACCAAATTGCAATAGGGTTCACCAAATGGACTCCATTATGCAATTCAACTGTGCCCCTTGCTAGCTCCTGATTTCCCTATTTGATACAAAAAGCTACTGAACTTCCATTCTTTTCTCTGCTAAAATGCCTAAATAATCTATATTTAGGAGATAAAGAAGCATATTTACAATATGCTTAGACTTGGAGTCTCCATGTCAGATTTATGGAAGAAACTATTCTGAAAACTGTCCTTCCGTAACCAAACATGTTCACACATCACAAGTCCTTATCAAAGTTATGGGTTGGGTTTTCACATTTCCAGGTAAAAGGTCTGCTCCCTGGCAGTCCTTAAACTTTACCTGACAAACACTGTACACCCTCAGTCCAGGCTTCTCAGTATCTAACATCCCCATTAACATCCCAGCAAACAACAAAATATATGCACTTATCACAGTTCAACCCCACTTGAGCATCGATAGCCACTATTTTGATATAATCATGTTCATGTTCCAAAAGCTGATGAGTGCCCAATAGCAGCAAAGGATAGACATGTTGGCACCAATAATACTGAAGTTTGCTTTTTAACTGCATTTTTTGTCAGTTTGGCTGGGAAGATTTGGACAGCTGGAAGTGAGCTTCTCCATCATTTTCTGCTTCTTTCTTTGTAACAATTTTCCACCTGTGAAGCCCACCAGCCCACCACCAAGTGCAGCTGCAATTCCTGCCACTTTGAAGCCTGCAAGGAGGCCAGTCGGGCCCCCACCATTCCTCCGATGAGTGCACCTGCCACAGGCAGAGCTGCCAGCTTGTATTTTGCAGCCTTCCCCAAGTTTTTGGTTCCCTCTTCAACACTCACA
This sequence comes from Lipotes vexillifer, assembly GCF_000442215.2. Classification (NCBI taxonomy): domain Eukaryota; kingdom Metazoa; phylum Chordata; class Mammalia; order Artiodactyla; family Lipotidae; genus Lipotes; species Lipotes vexillifer. Next base: position 2,396,339 of record NW_006786302.1, on the reverse strand, counting down.
GCAGCACTGTTGATATGGTCTTCAGCGCTGTCAATCTTCTCCTGCTGAGAATTCACTAGCAGAGAGAAATCAGTGACCAGTTGGCTAAGTTCAATTAAGTTCGCTTCTAAGGTTTCCCATGATTCTGCAGCATTTTGATCTCGAGGAATTTCAGGCAACACATATATCTGAGTCATACTCTGAGGATTAGCTTCATCTTCAGTAGCGTGAAATGTTCCACCAACAGCCATGGATCTGGTCAAAGAAGGCTGTAATAAGGTTCCTTCATCATTAAATTGTTTCTTAAGTTCTACAGATTCTAGATGGAGTTGAAGAAATTCTGCTGTGGCTGCTCATGCTTCTTCTTTAACAGGATCTATTATTCTCTTCAGAAGTCCTAGGTCATCCCTTTGGACTTGCAAACAAAGCTTCTCCATTTCTCGGATACTGGAGTGGAGGTGCTGAACTGTACGTCCTGCACTGATATGCTCTTCATGCAACCTGTCCCAGATTCTGCGCCTCTGATACTTCTCAATATTTAGCTGGTGCTTTCTTAACCTCTCCAGGTCTGCTGGGATTACTATCTTAGTAAATTTCTGAAGAGCTGGTTCAAGACGGCGTCATTTCACTTTTTCTTCATCTTCAGACATCCTAAAAAAACGTTGTGTCTCTTCTACTTGTAACAACTACCTCCTCCACTCATGTAGAATAACCTGATGCCCTGCTTCCTGCGGGGCGACCCTCCCGCGTGTGGGGCTGGCACCCAGCCCACGTTGCGGCCAGGGCCTTAAGCCCCCGAGCGGCCTCTCGCGATCCTGTTTAAGATCTTTGACCCAGAAATCCCATTTCCTGGAATCTACGCTAAAACATAATCAGCACTGCAGCCGCAAAACCATTCAGATGTTTGTTGCAGTGTAATTTATAAAATTACAATCACCTTAAATGTTCAACAGTGTGAGCAGGTTAAACAAATCTCTGTATACCCAGATGATGACATTATTCTGCCATTAAAAATTGTTACAGAAATTCAGATGCCAGCCATGAAGAAGAAATTGGTACTGCCTGGCCCTCTGGCAATAAACAACTAGAAACTGGACAGAAGGGTTTTCTACTGAAGCCACTTTCTAGGCTGGTGTGTCAATGTCTTACAAAGTTAAATGTGCACACGTCCATTGGCCAAGCAATTTCACTCCTTAAGAAATAAAAACATATGTCCAGAAAGACTTTTATAGAATGTTCACTGCAGCTTTATTTACAATAGACAAAACTGTAGCAACTAGTAGACTAAAAAGTTCTGGAGAGCTAATGCACAATATTGTGATTACAGTCAACAATACTGGATTATAAACGTCAGAGTTGGAATTATTTTCAATACAGAAAAAGAAATGATAATTATGTGATGTGATAAAGGTGTTAGCTAACACTGCTGTAGTAATCATAATGCAATATATAAACCTATCAAACCAATGTGTTTTGTACCTCAAACCTACACAATGTTATTTTCAATTATGTCTAAATAGATGAATAAAACAGAATAAAATAAAATAGGCACTGACAGAAGAAATTATAATAACCCAAACATCCTAACAAGAGGATGGATAAACAAAGTGTGGTATATTCACGGAGTGAAATATTGCTCAGAAATAAAAGGAACAAACCACTAAAAGCAACAATGGGGGAATCTCGCAGACATAATGCCAAGAGAAAGAAGCCAGACACAAGAAACATAGGTTGTGTGATTGCATTTATATGACGTTATATAACAGGCAAAGCCAATCTAAGTGGAAAAATATTCAGAACAGTGTTTCCTCTGGCCAGCGGGTGTCGGGGAGGGGAGCTGGTGAACGGAACGGGATGGACACAGGGAAAATTCTGGGTGATGGAAATGCTCTGCATCTTGATAGCGGTGAGGCTTATACATGTGTCTGTATTTGTCAAAGTTCATCCAATTATAGGGCTTCCCTGGTGGCGCAGTGCTTGAGGGTCCGCCTGCCGATGCAGGGGACGCGGGTTCGTGCCCCGTTTCGGGAGGATCCCACATGCCGCGGAGCGGCTGGGCCCGTGAGCCGTGGCCGCTGGGCCTGCGCGTCCGGAGCCTGTGCTCCGCAAATGGGAGAGGCCACGACAGTGAGAGGCCCGCATAACGCAAGAAAAAAAAAAAAAAAAAAAAAAGAACAAAGTTCATCCAATTATACCCTTAAGATGTGTGCACATCACTGCATGTAAATTGTATCTCAATAGAAAGAAAAAAAATGAAAGACAACTGTTATGATCATACTGGATGCACTATTTTGGCTCCACAAACAGGACTTTTCTATGATGCTCTCTCCCAGGTACCTTTCCTCCACCTGGTCCTACATTTGGGTCGTTTCTCGGATGCTCTGAGCTGCCCTTCCTTATGTGTGCCCCATACCTGCTCAGCTCCCCTGACCCCGATATCAGCCAGCAGAAGTGATCGGCTTACCTGCCTCTTTCCCCAGCTAGCCCAGAAGCCCCTGCGGACCACGGTCAGCCTTAAGCAACAGCTGAAGTATAGTGATGATACCAACATTTATATGGAACCTACGGTTTGTTGAATACTTTCCCTGGATGTCGCTACTGTCTTGTTCATCAAGGAATCCTGAGGCCCCTGCCATCAATAAGCAGACGTTATGAATTATTAAATGCAGGCGATGCTCTCAGATATGCTGGAATGGATCAGAAGATAATTCCTGGTTGTTAGGATCACAAGGGAGTTTTTTTTAACAATTCTTTACTTATGTTAAAAAATTTCTGCTTCTGTATCAGAATAAAGGAAGTTCTATATAGAGAAAAGTTCCACTGAAGACATAAAAAGCACATGAGTTATTCTGAGGTATAGCAGAGGTATTCAGGAGCTACTTTGTCTTTTTGCTTTGTTACAGCTTTCTTTTTAAAGATGAAGATGTTAGATGTTCCAATTTGAATACACTGCTAAGTAAAAAGCAGAAAAAAAAAAAAGCAAACACTAGAATGGATTCCAAAACGTATTTTTCAAAGACAAATTTTTTCAGAAACTAAAACATCTTTTTTTTTAGCTTTACTATAACAGGAAGAAATAATTCCAGAACAGACCTCCCTTTCTTTCCATAAATATACAAAAAGCTTTATTTTGAAGCCAAAACAGTTGGAGATATGAAAAGTATATTTTGACAGAGTCCTGCAAAACTCTCTTCACTCATTTCCCAGAACCCTCCCAAGGCCGATCTAAGAAGCCCTGTAGAGCAAGCAACACTGTAACAGTATGGCCAACACTCTGTCATTCAAAACAGAAAAAGAAAAAAGGGGGAAGGTTTGGTAAACTAAGTTGTGCTAACTGGAAAAATGGTTATGCTTGACTGTTTGGCAGACCACCGTTCATGACAGACAAAGGATAAAGCTTAAAAATAAATCTTGCCAGGAAAGGAAGCTCCACATATGGCCTCAATTATTTTCATGTATTCAGCTCACTAGTCATTAACATTGAACAATTTAAGGTACAATATCTGTATTGCCACTTGGTCCTATAGCTCTTTACATCACCTAAAGATAAAGGTATAGCCCCTAAAAGGTAAGCTATGGGAGACCAGCAGAGAGAAGCCTCTTTTCAGAAGTGTGAGGAGGCAGTGGGGGGTTCGGACGTGTCTGCAAGTCTTTAGCCCTCGTCCTGTGGCAGGTTGGGGTTGTCTCATGTTTTCTCCACTTGAATCTTTGCCCACTTCAGAGACTGGGAGGTCCAAAGAGCAGAGAGGAAGATGTGTGTGACACTGAGGCCAGGTCTTAAAGGGATGCAACTTCTGCCTCTTTCTCTGGAACACTTGTGCTGGAGCCCTGAACTGCCCTATTTGCAATGCTGCCTTAGGGCTGCCATGCTGTGAGGAAGCCCCTAGCCCACAAGGAGAGTCCACAGAGACAAGCATTAAGACCACATGAAGGGAGAGCCTTGGCCAGCCCTCAGCTGCCCCAGCGCCCCCTCCCCCAGCAGCTCCATCCCAAGGACTGCAGCCTGAGATACAACCACTCACAGTCAAGCCCTTCCTGAAACCTTGACCCCCAGAAACAAACCCAGAAAGATATAAGATGAATGTTGCTTTAAGCCATAAAGTTCGGCAGTGGTCTCTTACAAAGCAGTAGATAATTGGAAAAGCCGCTGTGTAGGAGAAAACAAAATGAGATAACACAAATGTGAAAACAAAAGACAGACATATCTCTGGGACAAGCAGCTTCATGGAGAATAGGACGGAAAAGATAAAAATGAAGGAGAAGAATTCCGTCCGTGTGGCTTTACTTCCAAATAGTAATGAAGGGCTTGATTTCTTCCAATCTATTCATTTTGCCAAACAAATTCAAGAAAAATTTGAAATTGGTTGAGCCCAGTATGAAGCAATATAAAATTGAAATAAAATCATTTTGAATAAATACAAGTACACAGTCATGGTCATTTCTACCAGGGTTTCCAGGAACAATTTCTGCCTGAACTCTTTTAACAAACACCCAAGACTCATTTGTAATGAGAAGCTCCAATTTACATGCAACTCTTGTTCTAAAAGTCTTTCAAGATTTTCTGCCTTAAGAATGTGAAATTCGCCTGTTCTTTTTTTATTTACCGTGCCACTGTGCTTAGCAAACACTTTACATATGGAAGATACAATAATAAACCTCAGTCCAGCTCTGGCCAATTTTTCAGAAATTTTGGGGGGGAAAAAAACAACAGCAGACGTCCAGATTAATGAGGTTTTATAAAACCCAGCAAACAAGCAGCTCTTGTCTAAAGGTTTGCATAAAACAAAGGCCCTTCTGTGATTATGTGCCCACAACAAAGTGTTACTTCCTAATTAAACCTACACAGAGTATAAAGCACTGCTTCAAAAAAGCAGCCTTTATTTTCAATGCCATAGGAAACGTTTCCTTTTTTACGAAACACGCTTTGTCTTCTAAAGGGACATTACACATTTTTACTCACAAATCTGACCACTCCCAGTGAACATTTTGCCCAGGTTTAAACATTTTGCAAGGAGATTACTTAACATTGATTCATTTTCCTGCTTCTTGGCCAAAAATCACATGTTAGAGAGCACCCAGATTTACCATGAGAGAAGCGTTGATACTCTGCCCCATTCCCAGGGGAGAGGACCCCACTGAGTGACAAAGAAAACAGGGGTTTAGGAAGAACCCAGACACTCCCAAATCAGGAGGAAATTGTCAGAACTCCTGCCAGCCTCCCCAGAAAATCGTAACAGAAAGAGAAACAATGATGGGAGACCGGGAACAAATGAGGTGAGACTGTGTGGGTGGTGTGGAAGGAACCCAGTTGCAGCAGGTACAGCCATGTGACACTGGGCAAGCCAGTGGACCACTCTGCACTGCCATTTCTTCACCTGCAAAGAGGGGGCCATCTCCTCTCCAGGATTGTTGGAGATGAAGTAACACGGATGAGAAAAAAAATGCTGTAGAGTCTATAACCTATACCTATATAGGAACCTACATATATGTATATAGACACACATATGCATAGTATATGAATACACAATATATAGGTTGAGTGTTCATATACATATGTAGATTCTATATGCTACGTAGATAATATACTGTATATATTCTATATACTATATTACTAAATTCTATATTATTCTAAATTCTATAATACTAAATTCTATATATTATATATAGATTCCTATACATATACATGATATATATGAATATATGTATAAATTCCTATACACAACAGGCAATGAACATTTCTTTTGAAAGGGATACTCAAAACTAAACAGAAACTTGCCATATGAGCCCTGAAAATGATTTGTATGCACTGCACTCCTTCACTGGCATGCAATCCTTTTTCACTGAAACCTCAAGTTATTACCCATAACAGAAAAGCAACCAACATGTCAGGCGTGGGAGCTATTATGCAAATCATGGGTAAGCCACAGAGTAGGATGTTAATGCAGCTTTAAAATTATTAATAATGCTTTTAGTTGTATTGGGAAATGATCATGCTGTAAAGTTAAATAAAACATCAGGACACAAATGTATTTGTCACAAACCTCAGCCGGAAGGATGATATCGTCCAAGAATGCAGACAGGGATGAGTTCTACCCTTGAATTACTTCAACTAAGGCTCAGTTCTGCCATTTGTCAAAAGGAGATAATGCAGAACCAAACTCATAGTGTGATTACGAGGGTTCCATGAGCTAGTCCAGAGCAAGGGTTCCACAGAAAGCCCGGCCTGCAGGAGTATGGAATAAACGGCAGCCCTATGACTGCATTATTAATTTAAATACATAGACAGGCATGCAAAAGTCTAAAAGCAAGTACACTGATGTTATTGGTGGTCGTGTCAGAGTGAAGGGATGACAGGGTTTTCTGTCTCTTTACACTTACCTGTACCTTCCAGTTTTTCTACAGTGAGCCTATATTACTTCCCTAATTAAGAAAAAAATAAGAATTATTGACTTATGAGTTTATTTTCTGGAAATCTGCACAATTGCACTTCTTAGCTAACCCGATTAGCTAACTCTAATTAGATTGTATCTTGCTTAATGTTTTCCATGTGATACCTGAAGATTTTTAGGACTCCTAAGTCATTTGTGGACTACCAGTGTGACGGGGGAAAGGAAACTCATTTTTTATAAGGAATTTGTCAGGTGCTCAACCAGGAACCCTCCTTCATTTTTTTTTTTTAAATTGAATTACAGTTGATTTACAATGTTGTATCAGTTTCAGGTATAGAGCGACATGGTTCAGTTTCATATGTTTATTCTTTTCCAGATTTTTTCCATTAAGTTATTATAAGACATTGAATATAGTTTCCTGTGCTATACAGTATAGGTCTTTGTTGCTTATCCATTTTATATAGAGTAGTGTTGCATTTTACTTTGTAAGCTGTCCGAAAGCATAGCACCCAACCACCCTTGACACATCTCCGCCATGATGCCACACGATCAAAAAGGAATAATAAATAAATACATACAGAAATAAACAGAACTGCTCCCACTTCCCCCACCACTGTGATTAAAGTCACAGTGTCACCTACGGCAGCCTCTCAGCTGAGATCCCAGGACACCTAGTCTGTCCACGTATTAGAAGGCAGTCCATGATTTCGCCATGAGGATTATGAATTTTGCATTTTCATTCCGAAGTTAATCTAAAAACTTACAAAAGCATATTCAGAATCTGGCTGACCACTGTATAACAAAATTCTGACCCAGGATTTCAAGGCTGTCGATCTGTGTTCATGTCACTGCCCTGGCACAGTGATCACCTACTGAGATGACAGTATTACTGCCAGTTGCAAAGTGACTGCAAATCCACCTGCTGTACTCTGCTTCTCCGGGTTTGAAGGCACTAGTGGAAGGCAGGGAGGCCAGAGGAGGGAAGCAGGGAGGCCGGAGGAGGGAGGCTAGAGGCAGGGAGGCTGGTGGAGGGAGGAAGGATTTTTCCCCTCTGTCTACTTGCTGTTCCGGTCAGTGTCCTTCACCCAGCAGCAGTTGGCCCCAGTCTTTGGCTTTCCGGAACTCCCCACATAAGCCTCCTCACCCCAGCTCAGAGGTGGGGTACTCTCCTGCAAGCCTCCAGCTGTGAGTAACCCCAATCGCCTCCCTTAGTTCCTCCTCAGTGGTTAACTCTGAGTTAGCTAGGCACTCTCTTTCCCAGTTCTCTCACACCAATTAACCAGTTCCTCCTACTAGACCTGTCCCTTTAAATAACTGCTGTGGTTTCTGTTTTCCTGATTGGACCCCGGCTGACAGAAAACAGCATGTATTTCACAGTATTTTAACATTTTTTAATTGTGGTAAAATATATATAACATTAAAATGACCATTCCAGCCATTTTAAGTGCACAGTTCAGTGGCATTAGGTGCATTCACATAGCTGTGCAACCACCACCACCACCCGTTTCCAGAACCTCATCATCTTCCCAAACTGAAACTCTGCACCACCCATTAACACTCACTCCCCGTCCCCCTCTGCTCAGCACCTGGCGCCTTCTGCCTCCATAGACATGACTATTCTAGGAACTGTATGTAAGTGGAATCATACAGTATTTGTCCTTTTGTGTCTGGCTCATTTCACTTAACACATTTTCAAGGTTCATCCACGTTGTTCATACATCACAATTTGCCTCCTTTTTAAGGCAAAATAATCCACGCTATGTATAGACCACATTTCATTTATCGATTCACTGTTGATGGACACTTGGTTCCTTCCACCTTTCAGCTACTGTGAATAGGCTGCCATAACACATGGGTGTGCAAATATCATTTTGAATTCCTGCTTTCAATTCCTTTGGGGATATAGCTAGACGTGGAACTGCTGGATCATATGGAAATTCTGTTTAACTTTTTGAGAAGCCACCACACTGTTTTCCATAGTGTTGCACCATTTTACGTTCCCAACCAGCAACACACAAGGGTTCCAATCTCTCCACACCCTCACCAACCTTTATTTTCTGTTTTTTGATAATAGCCATGTTAATGGGGGTAAAGTGGTATCTCATTGTGGATTTTCTTTTCTCTAATGATGAAAGATGTTGAACAACTTTTTATCTGCCCAATGTCTTAACTTAGAGTATCTCAAACTGGAAATCCTTGAGTTCTTAAGTTGAGAAACTCTACCATAGGAATACATTTTAATATATTTAATAGAATATATACAGCTTAATATAATTAACAACTAAAAGAATGCTGACAATCACAAAATTCAAGATCTATCAAATGGGTATGCTCACTCTCTCAGAATGATTTCTTTAAAATTCTAAGTTATCACAAGAGATCCTGGGCTCATGACCATGGTATCATGCTAAGTCATTGGACAGTGAGCAATAGTTTATGACTGGACACCACCCATGTATATGTTAGTTTTACATTTGTTAAAGTGACTCGTCAGTTTTATTTTTTTTCTTAAAACAAAACTACCGCAATCATTCAATTCCCACAGATTGTTTTCTTTTTAAGTAAGACATTGCTAGATATCAGTGTAAATTCTAAAATATGGTGAATCGATGTGAAGAAATGAATATCAGGCATTACTTTAAAGAAGTAAAGGAATGAATCTAATCGTTCCTCTTGTAATGTGTTACTAAAGCAAACACTCCGTAGTTAAATCTTATTGCAAACCACACAACATTTATGGACTTTCTGATAACACCACTTTTTATCTTTTCTTTAGTTTATCTTTCAGGTAACCAAACATTATACACAGAGGCTAAAATGTCATAATTTCTACAGCTGTCATCAACTAGAGAACAAAGAATGGTATCAATGTCTTTGGCATTTGCCAAAACAGAATGAAACTGACTGATTTGGTCATAAAACCTCAGGGGCTGACATATTTATTAAGTTACATGAACACATTTACAACATGAAATTGTTGATCCCTAATAACACTGAGGTCTGCCTAATTTTACTTTAGAGACCTGTACTTCAGAGTTTACTTTTTTTTTTTTTTTTTGCGGTACGCGGACCTCTCACTGTTGTGGCTTCTCCCGTTGCGGAGCACAGGCTCCGGACACGCAGGCTCAGCGGCCATGGCTCACGCGCCCAGCCGCTCCGTGGCATGTGGGATCTTCCCGGACCGGGGCACGAACCCGTGTCCCCTGCATTGGCAGGCGGACTCTCAACCACTGCGCCACCAGGGAAGCCCCCAGAGTTTATGTTTTTAAAGGAGTGAAACAAAGCAATCAATGGGTTATTAGTTGATGGTCATCTTTTAATCAGACCGTGAACCAAAAAAAGGAGGGGAGTGTGAAAATAAAGCACTGATTCATAGTGTGATTACACACTCACTGCCTCACCTCTGCCGACGTCTGGGTGTGAAGTCAAGCCTCCATAAACGTTAACAGGGAAGGAAAAGGGAAGAGGAAGAAGAAAGGAGGAAGCAGACAGCTGTGGTCCCTGCCCTCATGGGGGGTATAATCTAGAAATTAACTAGCAGCTGGTGAATTGTTGGCCTGACAGGGAAATACACAGACTTTGACGACAGAAAAGTCATCAGAAGGTATAACCACATTCTAGAGCTGAGTGTCAATGAGGCCCAGGAAACAAGGATGAGATGAGGCGGAAGGGAGCCATCCAGCTGTCAATACCTAAGCAGGACCCCAATATAGCCTCACTCCTCATGGGACAACCAGCTCTGGATGCAACAGAGCAGCCAGGATCGCCAATGGTGGGTTCTGGCCAAAAATATTGGAAACTGGAAATAACTGGAAAGTAATCAAGACTTTAGAGCTGAGTTTAGTTCATAAGAAATAGAGGGCATAAAGGAACATGTTAACAAAATCACAATGAAACCACCAGACAAATCCAGAATGTAGGATATTCTACAACTGGCCTCATCTATTCAAAAATTGAATATCATTTTTAAAAACGTAAGAGAGGACAATTCAGATTAGAAGAGATTTAACAAGCACATAACAGGCATCAAATGCAATGAGTGTTCCTTACTGATCCTGGTTTGAAAAAGAAAAATAAAAGCTATAAAAGACATCAGTGGCTAAATTGGGACAACTGGATATGGGTGGAGAAATAGTTACTAGGAAATTACTGTTAGTTTTGTTAGCTAATGGCCTGGTGCCTATTCAGAACAAATGTCCTATTTTCTGAAGATACAAAAAATCTTGTATTGGTCCAATGTCACCATGACTGCAATTCACTTGGAAAGTGTTCCCAAGATGAAACAAATGTGACAAACTGCTTAAAAATTCCTGAATCTCGGGGGTGGGTATGTGTGTGTCACAATAATACTGTTTTCTACATATTCAAACATTTTCACAATAAAAAGACTCAATAAATAAATATCTGATAAATGTTTGCTCAGCGATAATCATATTGCTCTTTTTTTAAACTGAAAGCACGGTAGAAACTTTACGTTGTGTAAAAGGTAAAGAAAATTCTGAGTATTTTGTTATTTTAAATAATCTCAATTTAGAAGCTTATGTAAAAACACTAGAAAGTACTTAGAAGCTTATAATTCTGTGTGTATGCTTGTGTTTGAATATGCCTTAAAGACCTAAAAGTGAGGCCCCCGAATTCCTCAAGCTGATTCAGTCCAACTTACAGCAAAAAGATCTCCTGTTAGGAGAAGTCAAAATTGACAAATTGCAAAATAAACAACAGTTGAACATGGATTTGAAGTCTATTCGTAAAATGTCCAGCTGTTAATTTGGCCAAACTCACGTAGTATCGCATTTGTAATGATGAAAATGTTGTAGTTTTTCCCTTAAAGAAGGAAAATACATTGAAAAGATGATGAGAAAACCAACATTTCCTGCAGAAGCATCCTTACCACTGAAACAAAAACCAAAACCAGGGCAAAAAGGGGCTTTTTTCTCTCTTCCTTCAGGCAGATTTGAAAATACAAAGGCATGACATATTAATTCAGGATTCGTGGCTGGAAACACCCAGAAGTATTATTTCACTTACGTTGATACTACGAACCTGAACTTTAAAAATGTCTTCTGAACTTTACATTTTACCACCTCATTTACTGTTACGATTAGAGCTCAAAAGTTGTACACGAACAGACACAGTATTGTCTCGTTTTCTACTTAAAATCCTACATATTTTTTAATGATCACTTATTCTAAGAATTATGACTCTTCATCATGAGGTCTCCAAAATTCCTATTTCCATCCTACAGTGCACATTTCAACTAGTTGTTTCTTTCAAGGATACTTCACACGACAGTGATGAGTTCTAACCCAAGAGAAACGGAATGGACATAAATAAGAAGGCTATGCTGTCACTTTTCTGGAGAACTGAAATCAGAAATTTGACAATAGCTGCCACCTTTCTTTTTCATCCTTTCCACTCAGATTTCTTTCCTTCTCCTTCCCTTTCCCAGAAGTATTTGGAGCAGCCAGAGCCCGTATCATGTTTCTCTCCATTCTCCTATGTGGTCTTAAAGCAAAGCAAGGGGATGCAAGTGGGGTCTGAGCCATTTAAACGCTGCCTGTCCCAGCTCGTGCTGAAGGCTTCCTCACAGCAGTAATCGACAACCCCAGGTACTCACAGCCCTCGCAGATGGCGTGACAGGGGTGAGGCAGTGTCCAGAGGTTTAAGACTATCCTCTTTTGTTTCCAACCTTTGTTTTCTATGCAGAACCCTTTTACAACAGCTGCATAGCGATAACAGCAAGATAACAAGCTCAAAAGGCCAGAAATGCATGTGTTTTGTGATGCCACCTGCAATGTGTGTGGACACCTCGGTACCGCCTGGCATGGCATCCTGGGCGGATGGATGATCTGCGTCCCGACATAGCTTCTAAGAACATCAGACCACGTGGAAACACTCCACTCACCTCCCCAAGGATACCTGGGCATGATAAACGTGACAAGAAATGGTACCAAGGACAACTTCTGTGTCTCACTTAAATTCACCGGGTGGAAAAGCAGTGAGACCAGAATGTAAACATATTAAAAAACAAGTGGACTTTCCGGAAGCTCATGAGATTACAACCCAGCAACCCACAGGCATCCTGCAGTGGCTCTGGCCTTACCCACCTGCCTCAAGTCCAGAGTGATTGTGACCCAGTGGTACTCTCTCCCGTTTTGGATGCTAGGACTCTGCCACCAGTTATTCGTGCCATCGATGGCATTTGATATGGGATGGCGTTCTGTTGAAAGAAAACAAAAACATGCAATGCTCTCAGCTTCTGGTTTAAGTTTTTTAACTTCTAAACTGTAAAATCAGTGGAAATGAACAGCGGTGAGGAGATCGCAGGTCTGTGGCTCCCTAACACAAGTCTCCAGTAGTCAGTTCGGAAGGTGTACATTTCCACGGGTCCTCCCGAAGGGGGCACCACTTGCCTTTGGGGTTGGCACTGCTGCCGTCGCAGAGCCGGCACTGGGCGTTGCGCATGGCCCTCCTGGGCACGTGCTCCACCAGCTTGCAGTATGTCTCCGGCCCCTTCTCCCCACAGGTCGCGTTGGTGCTGATGTGGGCATTGCTGGCAAGGTTGAGAATGGCAGGGAACAGCCCTGAAAGTCAAAAGGCACCAGATCAGCTCCGCCACTTGAAACCGAAAGGTCAGATCACTTCATCTCACTTTGCAAGCAAATCAGAAAGAGATGGCAAACTTACAGTTACCAAAGGGGAAAGGAGGAGAGAGGGATGAATTAAGAATTTGGGATTAACAGATACACACTACTGTATATAAAACAGAGAAACAATCAGGAGCTACTGTATAGCACAGGAAACTCTACTCAGTATAATAGAATAACCTATAATGGAAAAGAATCTGAAAAAGAATATATCTATATATATAAATGAATCACTTTACGCCTGAAACATTGTAAATCGACTATACTTCAAATAAAAAAAAAAAAAGAAAGAAGGGAGTTCCATGGTGGCCTAGTAGTTAGGACTTGGCACTTTTACTGCCGTGGCCCGGGTACAATCGCTGGTTGGGGAACTGAGATCCCACGAGCCACGCAGTGCGGCCAAAAAAAAAATTAATTAAAAAAAATAAAATAATAAGTAGAAAGAAAAACAAGAAAGAAAAAGATGGTAAGTTCACACGCTGAGTGGAGGGAGCTCTATAGGAAAGCAGTATATATGTCAATCTCATTTACATGAAATTCTAGGACAAGCAAAGCTCATCTATTGGAAAAACCAAACAGCAGTTGCAAAGGATGCGGACTAACCATGAAGGGACTGGAGGGAATTTTGTGGAGTTGGGCTCCATTCTCTGCCTGATAAAGGTTTGCATTGCACAGGCACACGCAGGTGTGACAAATCACAGAATGCACAAGGTTTGGGTAGATTTGTGTATTCCGCTATAGGTTGATGTGACCTCAAAAAATAAAAGTCATAAAAAATTTTTTTTAAAAAAGAGTCATAAGGGCTTCCCTGGTGGTGCAGTGGTTGAGAATCTGCCTGCCAATGCAGGGGACACAGGTTCGAGCCCTGGTCTGGGAAGATCCCACATGCCATGGAGCAACTGGGCCCGTGAGCCACAATTACTGAGCCTGCGCATCTGGAGCCTGTGCTCCGCAACAACAGAGGCCGCGATAGTGAGAGGCCTGCGCACCGCGATGAAGAGTGACCCCCACTTGCCACAACTAGAGAAAGCCCATGCACAGAAACGAAGACCCAACACAGCCATAAATAAATAATTAAATAAATACATTTAAAAAAAAAAAAAGAGTCATAAAAATATTGATGCAAATGCTGAACAGTTTAGGAGCAAAGTATACTTAGGTCTTTAACTCACTTGGAAATGCATCAAAAAATTAATCTGGATTGAAGGGTAGAGATGGGTACATGGACGGACAGGTGAGGAAGAGAGTTAGGTAAATGTTCGTTGCAGAATCTAGGTAGGAGCATAGATGTTCACTGTACAGTTCTTTCCACTTTTCTGATTGAAAATGTTCATAATAAATAAAATGTTGGGAAAGTAGGTTTTAAGACAAGGTTCAAATGACCCAAAACCTGTATTTGCCCCTGAAATTCAAGCAACTTTCACTTAGGACATCCATCCTGTGTTCACTTTGTTCCAGGTGCCTCTGCTAGTATTTACGAGGTCTTTCCTATGATTATCTAGGATTTCTCTCTCTTTGCTTTCCTTACTGCCTGTTTGTTTTGGTGAAGAAAACATTAGAATACAAAGAACCAGTTTTCAAAATTCTCTTCAAGTCAGTATGAATCTCTGCCTTTGTATAATCTCTTTGTCTCCAGAGATTTTTATCTTTAAGCAGCTGATGCAAACTGTTCAGAAAACAACCGTTGGATGACTGTGAGAAAAATAACTCCATTGGGTTCTTTAGAGATTTGACTTTATCTTGGTAAAGAGGATCATAGCAGTGAAGATTCTATAAAGTTCTAGAAAGGATGGGGCAGGTGATACAGAAGAGGTGTTCTTCACGAATGGATGTTGTGAACTCAGGTAGTGTGAGAAGGAGGGGTTTCAGTTAAGTGGGCTTCCTCTAATTTACCAGAACTTGACTCAAGGTCACAGAAGATAAACTTTTCTTTATAAAGGGCATAGAGTCAATATTATCTCTAAAATATTTCTTTTCCAGTGAAATTTGAAAAAGCACAATATAATTTTAGTAATCTAGAAGGAATTCATGTATTTAATTTTTATTTTTTAGGTACTGCTTAATATTTTCAATGACCTTTTCTTTTTTTTTTTTCCCCCTTTGGCCACGCCTCATGGCTTGTGGGATATGGGATCTTAGTTCCCCAACCAGCAGTTGAACCCAGGCCCTCAGCAGTGAGAACGCGGAGTCCTAACCACTGAACCGCCAGGGAGTTCCCAAACTTTTCTATTACAAATATTTTAATAATTTAAATTATAAAATAAAAATGGTTATTTTATGAGTTTCTATATTAAAAAAAACTCACCATGCAACTATTAAAAAAATAACTTATGGTTCAGTCAAAATAAAAAGGAATATAAATAGACAAAAAAAATAACTTATTAGGTAGTCTTCCAAAGGCTTTCCACATAAAACAGAGCTACCTATTAGCAGTTCTATCCTAGGAGAATGGCCCTACTCAAATCAATAGACCCTTAGCCTTTCAATAGAAAATAGTTATGGAATATTGTATTCTAGAGCATTACTCTTAATTTTGAAACATAACACGGACTTACATCATATAAAGTTTTAATATGTTGTGTATTTTTTTGTTTTTAACTTAAAGTTGGTCATTTTTATCATATTCTTTTAAAGGGATTTCTTTGTCAATTAAAAAGGCTTTATGAAAAAATAGATGCACCCTTACATTTAATTATGCAGGTCCCCAAATTATTATTTTTCTCAACCAGTAGTTAGACACTTACATTTTAGGCAATGATCTAGTTCCTAAAGCGACATGTAATTCTTGGGAGTCGTACTTACATGGCGGGAGGAGCTGATATTTATTGTTTGGTACCGAGGTAAATATTAATTTTAATAACTGTGGTGTTACATCCAAATAGCTGCAGTGGTGTTTTCCGGGCTCTGGATCACGTCTATGCATTTCGATTTGCAGTGCAATCAACTCTACCCCTTCCCTTCTCACAGACTAGCCAAGCAAGGAGAAGAAAAAAGGTCACAGGAACTAATTTAACAATGCATTTCTCTATCAACAAATCCTTTACCAGTTAACTAAAAAAATGTTCCCACTTTCTCTTTTTTTCTCCCCCTCCAGTTGCTGGACATCAAGAGAACAGCCCACTTCCTGCCCGGAGCTCCCCCCACCCCGACCTGCAAGGGCCTTGAGTTATTGAGGAGGTGGAGGGTGAAGGGGGCAGGGGTCAGGAGGGCACCTGCCTCTTTACTCAGGAGCCTGTGCTCTGAGTCACTGAGAAAAAGAAGTTTAAACCTTGTGAACATAACATAACTTTGGTGAATAATATCTCAATTGTAGGAATCAGGTAGGTCTTACACTAGACAGGTTTTAAAGCACTTCCATACCTCTTTACCTGGCTGGTATTCTAAAAACACTTTTAATAAAAAGAAAGATAAGTCCCTTCGTTAGCATGGTTGTGTAGAAACACCTTGAACTGACTAATTTCTAAAATCTATAGGGTTGCCTTTCACTAAAACTAAATCTTTCTTCTCAGATAAGCTCATATTTGGAAAAAAAATTCACTAAAAATTATTCCTTACCTATTACATTTGCTCTCACTTCATAGTTCTAGAATAATTATTATTATTCTATATGCATATGACCACAGCTGCTAGAATATGAAAGAAAGTTGGAAATTTGTACTGGAGGAAGCATGTTTGAAGAATTCAGGTTGCTGAACCTTTTCAAAGACTACTGAAATATTTCAATAAAGGGCAACTAACGTGAGCTTCACATAGGAGGAGAAATAGGAAATCAAAGGGTCAGAAGGGGCACTGGGATCAAGAACCTGCCAAGAACAAAAGTTCGGCTTTATACATAAAAATCAAAGGCAGAACGAGGTCTGCAGCAGGCACATGTGACACAGTTTCCCATCACTTGGCCATGCACTTAATATATTAGACGACTATACATTTTTGTTGAGAGACATTATTTACTTTAGTTAGTGTTAACTGTGATTTGTACTTTTGCCCCCATTTGGGACACACAATGGAATCATTTTTCCACCTCTATACTTAACCAGTAGCTAAAGACTTCATGACACCAAACTCCATCGAGCATGAAATAAATTCCTTCTCACTCGCCAGTAGTTTATTTTCCTTTTTAAAACCCTTTATTCACAGTCTGGGTCCACTTGGCCTTCTTAAATGCATTTTAGGACCACTTTCATCTGCTGGAAACTCCCTCATTAATAGTAGGTGAAAACTACCATGAAACTGAGGGCAAAAAAATGCTACTACACATGATTAGCGCAGTTTTTAGCTGAGATACTTTCCACATTGAATAATTTGTTTTTAAAAGTTTCTGGGCTTTTTCCCAGCAAAAAATATTTTTGCTATCTTAAAAATAGGGTATCTAAAATACTGACTAGCGCCAAGGTGCAAGGCTCACTGCAGCAATTTCTTTATCAATATTTCTCAAATGATTCGGGGCCAACCGTTCGTGGCCTTAATGCATTTTGGGTGTAAGAGAAGCATGAGCTTTTTCTAATGAGTTTTCTTTTTCTTTTTTGGAAAAAAAAATTTTGGGGTTCTACCAAATGTTATATTTGTCTAATCCATACTCAGGGTCATAGTGATATTCTGAAAAGAAAATGATTTGCAATTCTAAGGTAAAGGATCTGGGGAAATATGTTCAGATCATTTTTAATGGCATATTTAATATCTAACCTGGAGGTGTCCAGGCTTAAAATGGACTGTCCATTCTAATCATGGGTTTACTATCACCTCTATTAGAATCACTAGTGCCTGTAACAGCAGCTTTGGGTAAGAAGTGAGCATGTGGGATTCTGAGTCAGAAAGCCCTTGGCTTGAATTCCGGGTCTACCAGTTGCCTGCTGAGGGCTTCCCCTCTGAGTCTCCTTGTCTGTGTAATGAGAGGCACTATGCCTGGGAATGTTTTTGAGCATTAAATGAGATTGTGTCATAAAGGGCCTAATACAATGTATGAAGGGCTCAATAAATAATTGCTATGATTATTTTCATATCATCAGTGGATATCACTAATACAAATATAATTAGACTTTCATGGTTATATTTAATCTATTGGAGTCTCTGTATCTCTGATTAAGTTTCAGACCAAGTAGTTGGTTTGCATTTAAGGGTCACCAAGTACGACAAGGATCTACCTTTAAAGAGAAGAACCATGCAGCCCAGGAAGCTGTGCGTCACGAAACAGGCGTGGAGGAAACTCAGACCCTTGGGTCACCCCACCCTCCTCCAAGGCAGGGGGTCCCTGCACAGAAGGCTGAGCAGGAGCGTTCCCCCGACTCACGCATCCCACCTCACCCTCCGGCCCTCCCTCTCCTCTTTTCCTTCTTATTATTCTTTCTGTTGTTGCCTTTGCAACACTGTGTAGCTGGATCCAAGTTAAATGTCCATTTGTGAACAGCAATCCCCTCCTCTCATTTTTCTGTAAGCTGACAGGGAAGGCATCTCTGGGGTGACATTTGAGCAGCTGCCTCAAAAATAAGAAGGGACTAGCCATGCAGGGTAGCACTATCGTTTAACACATTTGGCTTTCTTTGTATTCTCCTTGCATTAAAACCATGCTGAGAATAGGTCTGTGAGCTTTGCCAAAGGGGTCCACTGGCGCCAAAAGGTCAAGCACCCAGCCAGGGAAAGCACTTCGGCTACAGTGCTGGGAGCCAGGAGTTCATGGCATAGGTGACTCTGTACGTCTGCTTTCCCACCTCCTCTGCCAGGAACCTAGCTCATCCCTGGACAAGGGCAGCCAGGAGGATCCAGGTGGATTGTGAAGGTGAGAGGGGTTTGGACCAAGGCAGGAGTTAATGCCCTGCTCAGGTGAAGTCCTCAGCCACCTGACCAGGCGGCCTGGAGAAGCAGCTGCCTCCAGCTCAGGGGCCCTAAGTGGAAAATGAGCCCTTAATGCCAGCCAGGTTGCAGGACCAGAAGACGAGATGCCTTGAGGAAACTAATGAAAACTGTCCCTCTCTCCCAGGGAATACAATCACCCTCATGAGATGTAGGTTATCATCTGATTTCCCACATTTGGCACACGAGCGTATTTTCAGGGCACACTCTCTGTGGATGCTAAGGACCACACATGAAAGGAGAGAGGGGTGGAGACAGAGGAACGTTTAAACTGAAATTACTTACAGTAATGCATCCCAACCCCTAAGATATGTTCAGGAGGCTCTTTACAAGCTGTGGCACAATTCATCTTAGCTCAAACATTTTTTCCCAGAAAACAATACAAATATACCTGTATATTATGAAGTAGGTGTATTTGAAAAATATTATCAATGAAACTGTTTTCCCACTTTTACTTCTGATTGATCAGCCACTGACAGCGGCTTCTGACAATAAGGGATTCCTTATTCCTGTTTCTTTCCCACAAGAAACCTACAACCAACATTTTGCCAAACAGAACTACACCATTTAAAGACGTTCTATTTCAAGTTATTTATTATAAATTAAAATCACTTTAATCATTACTAAATGATCTTGTTTTGTTTATCCAATACCAATATTTTCAGAATGTTGAAACAATAAAACATCGACACTAAAGTTGAAATAGATGAAAGTCTGTCTTGCTTTGTGTCAAACAGGGCTTCTGTTTCCAATGAGAATTCTGCAAAACTTACCAGTTATTTTATTTCTCAAAAATCTACCACTTGGGAGCATTTGTGAAGGAAAGTGACTTGAGTCCCCTGTGGGCTGTAGCGGACCCCTTTCAGCTGAGACAGAGAATGAATGGCCCCTCCCCCCGCCCCCAAAAAGCAAATACTTGTTTTTTGGACGAAACCAATTTAATCATTGGTGGCTGTTAGTAAAAGAAAAAGCTTTAAAATATTCTAGGGATTCCAAGGCCCTTTCCAGCACAGTGGGAAAAAAAAAAAAAAAAAAGATGGGAGAGAGAGAGAGAAAGACCCCACAGGAACTTGAGGGAGAAGTCAAATCCCAGCTCCTGGGAGTCTGGCATTTAACACCCTTGACTTTTTTTCTCACGTGGGAAGATGAAAAGAAATTTAATCTCAGAAAACCCAGATGGGGTGGTGAGCAAAAGGCCTTGGAAGGGTTTTGCCAGAGACCATTTCCATAGCAATGGGCTCGAGGTGTCCTTGACAAAGATAGAGGTTTTCACTGTAAGATAAACAAGCTATGAGGACCTAGGCCTGAATACTGTCTGTAGAAACTAACACCTTATCAAGACCGCCTCCTCCTGCCACAAAGGTTCCTTAATGCTTATATTTGATGACACTGCGGGTTTTGACTCAATACCCAAGTTTAGTTGCAGAGACCATAACTACAATTCATCCATCAAGAGGTTTTCTCTTTTGTTGCCACAAAACTGAAATTTAAGGACAACAATTAAAAAGCTCTACAGGATCGAAATCACTATAGCACACAGGCAAAGCGCAAAAGCACCTCAACATCCATAAGTATTTTGATATTTCGTATTATTCCCATTACCCTGGGAAGCCACTGCCCCTCCTCCCTCCTCTAAATTCTTACAGGAGGGAACTCAGCTTAAAGGGAAATCAAAAAGCAAGTGCAGCCTTTAGGTGGAATATTGACAGCTCTGTTGAATGAAAATGCAGTTATATTCTGCTTGTATCAATATCGTTTATCATGTCTACAATGTTTATATCATTTGCTTAAATACCTAAAAACATCAATTAATTCAACATTTTCTAACCAGCTAAACGCTTCCAAAAACCACCAACTTTTCTACGAACCCTTCAAGGTCTTAGTTATTTCTTCCCCCTTCTTCTGCCACTTCTGTGCTCCATTATATAAATTTTACTTGCTTATGCTTTAAAGCTTTGGCATGCTCTTTAGGGACGTACCCAAGGCCACTTCATGGGTGTGCAGTCGCCCTTGGTTTACAGCCCTGTTGACACTGTCTTGAAATTTCTCATAATGTAAACAAGGGGGCCCACATTTTCATTTTGCACCAGCTCTTAAAATTATGTAGTTGGTTCTGGATATGCCTTGTGAAAGCGTCAGTCAGGGACTGACTGTCCTCATGAGCATCCATGGACCTCTCATTGGATCACTTGGCATTCGAGATGCCCGATGCATTACCGCCTCTAACACCAGGACAATGACCCCAAGGAGGCTGGATCCACCAGATTACAGCTCCATTTATTCCAGAACATACTGAGAGGGACAGCTTACAAACCCTGAAAGCATTTGCAGTATCTTCCACCTCAGAGACCAACAACAGACAAACACATTTGACAATTAGAGTAAACACCCCAATCAAAAGTCCAGAGTCACATTATCTTGGTATCATTCTCACTGGGGTTGATAACACTGTACTTTCTGAGTTCTAGTACCGTTGTTTTTTCTGAGATTGGGCTGCTTCTTTATCTAGATACATACACTTAATGGGATAATCTGTCTATTTTTTTAGAGCTATTACTAAGTCAAGGATGTATATGAGAATCGTGATCACTCTCTTCAGTTCTTGGCCTCACGCTGGCTCTTCACTCAACTTCAGTTGGGATTCTCCTTTAAATCACTCAAAATGCCCTCGTCAAGGTCTCCATCCCCAGCGTGCAGTTCACCTGCAGTTTACTGGACCTCATGGTAGCTTTTGTAAACAAGGACCCTTCTCTCTGGTTTAAACCCCTCTTCTTTTGGCCCTGTCATACTGCAGACACCTAGTTCTTCCCTCTGTCACAGCAGCTTGCTGGCTGTCTCTGCCAGTGATCCAGACTCTCCCCATGACCCGATGTCCCAAGGAAAGCAGAAGAGGCCCATCCCCCATACAGGCACATTCTCAGGCGGAAAGCGGGAGGTGTATACTTTCCCCCAAAACTATTTCCAAACACTATTCTGGTTTTCCACCCCACGTGCCCAGCACTCCCTTGTTCGATATGATTAATCCCCATGTGGATAACAATAGAACAAGGCATCACACACATGGGAAGTGAACACACTGGGTCCTGGAATGAGTGGAATCTCAACAGTGGCTAAAATAAATCCAGTATAAGTTTCACTTGGATAGATGCAGGCCCTTCCACGTTTCCCCAAACCCACCTGCAAGCACAGCGCAATCTGGGTGAAGACGGAAAAGATGCTCTAGTTCCTGGTGACAGGGACACACAACATGAAAACGGTGCTATGAGAAAAGTGAACATGACCTAAGGTTGAATTAATAGAAAATGACCCTTGGCATCCACAGATTTGATCCTTATAACTGAACTAGGCACAAGATTTACGAAAGTCATTCCGTGCTCAACTGGGCAAAGAGAGGGCTGGAGCAGAGCTTCTCAAACTTTTATCAAATCAGCTGGAGATCTTGTTACAAATGCAGATTCTGATTCTGCAGGGCAGGGCTGGAGCTGAGTTACTTCCTGGTTAAGTATCTCCCTGGGGCTGCTACTCTGACTTCAGCAGATGAAATCGTCTCTTGGGTTTTTTTCCAGCTCTAAGTCTCTGGGGTTGGCCAATTCAGCTGAGCCATGGCACAAAGTTCATCAGACTCATGAGTAAGATCACACTTCCTCCAGAGTCTTCTGTCACTATTTAACCAGAACTCCAGATTCCCCATCCTGCATTTATGTTTTGGAGACCTTGGGCAATTATTTTTAGAGGGAATTCGGGACTTTGGTTAAAACAAAGTTTTTTGGCTTATTGTAAAGAGGGAAAAAAGGTCAAGGCCTCCAAAATTAAAGATGTAACATACAAACAAGGTCACCTGAGCATCAACCAGGACAATCTATTAAAGCAAACCAGTGTTTTGATTCCTCAGTCCTGTTCGACTCGAGTGATGCTGCCACTGGCTGGTTCATCCATGTTGAAAATGATGCTATTGAAGACATGGTGAAATGCTTCGATGACGTTAAATTTTAAAGAAGGCTATGTACCTGTGCTGCCTATTGCTGACAGAGACCCAGCCCTTTCAGCCTGTCCTGTCCTGATGGTGCTGGTATTCTGACCTGATGTCTTTTCACAGAGGCCTGGAGGGGGCTTTACACATGGGGGTGGGGTGGGCCAGAGGGGACAGCATGGCATCCATCCCCTGGCTGCTCTGGGACCTTGCCTTTGAGCTTCCGGGACATGGTCCAGGTCTAGGTGACAGAGGAGAGGAAGCGTTTTCAAAAGAGCCTCTGAGCAAAACCAGGGCCATCCTCAGAAGGTGGGGCCGTCTCCCCATCCTAGCGAGGAAAACAGCTGGAGAGACTTGGGAAAGGTCAAGGACACAGCAGTGCCCTTGAGCCCTCCGCCCCCATCATATTAAGATTTCTAATATTATTTTTCTTTCATTTCCTGAATTTTTCCCTATATTTTCATTATGATAATAGGGAAAATTTAGTCTATTTCCACACATTAGTAGTGAATCAGAACCCAGCCTGGACCGCATGAATAGGTGACTCTCAAACAGGCCACATTTACATACAACTTCTCTTTTTATTTTTTAAATTGAAGTATAGCTGATTTACAATGTTTCAGGCGTACAGCAAAGTGATTCAGTTTTATATATGTGTGTGTGTGTATTCTTTTTCAGATTCTTTTCCATTATAGGTTATTATAAGATACTGAATATAGTTCCCTGTGCTATATAGTAGGTCCTCGTTTCATATACATCTTCTTTAATACATTTTCTTTTCAAACAAACCAGTAAAAACCAAATAGCCTGTCTTTCCTGCACACTGCATTAGGATTCACATATACGTCCCCCACTTTGAGCAAAGTACACATCTTCAACCAATGGACTGTGAACGGTGAGTTCTCTGTTTTAGTCCTAAGTGGCACTTTCCAGACTTGCCCCTCCCCCTCGCAGCACCTCAGCACAGACCTCCCCTTGCTGACTCTCCAATCTTCTGCCCTTTACACTGGACAAGCTGGCATGGTTAGGAGCCTAATTTGTTTACAGGAGGATGTCAGCCCTTCTTTCAACCTCTGAGATTGGTTCCCCACTGGCCAGTCCAGAACTTCTGTGAGTGTGGCAATTGTTCCCTCCTGGGGGTTGCAATTTCCAGAGCCCTCCCCGACTTGAGTGTCTTGAAACCGAGGATCTAAACTGATTGACTCAAGATGAGCATCCTCTAAACATAAACGGTAACTAGTACAGTATCTGAAAGTAACTTAAGAAACTTCAATATAAAGACAGTGACTTGGTGCATGTGATATCGTGTGTGTGTGTGTGTGTGTGTGTGTGTGTGTGTGTGTGTGTGTGTGTTACTTAGGTTAAACTACCCATTTGCTGCTGGTATTAAAATCAATGATGCATCTCTTGGGGTGGTCAGGGCATATTCCAATAAGGAAGACTGTCCAGGGTCGGCGCACTCCCCATAATGTTCTCTGTCTCCATCAACACCAATACTTTGCTAATTAGTGAGGAAAATATTTAAAATGGGCTATTAGTAAAATTAGTGGATTGTTAACAGAATCACGAACAACAGAAATAGAATCTCATAAAGAGAATTTCATGGTAGTCAAGATATTTATATAAATTAAAATATTTTAGTGGGACTTCTGGTAAGTAAAGAGATTGACAAAAACAGTTATATAACTGAACAAAATTTTCAGAAACAACCATTTCAGGATTCTGAAACTAACAAACAACAAGTTGCGAAGCTTTTCTTTATGAAAGGCTGCTAGGGTTTCAGGTCAGACTGTGAGAGAGAGAGCAGCTTTCTGCCTGGGTCTACTCCATACTCACCCCCGCTTCCAGGGCAGGGTGAGCCCTGAAAACCAGCAGCTTTAGTGCTGGAGATGGACAGCTGACTTGATTTGGAGCAGAGAGTGGAAACAGATGCTCCGTGATGCTGACAAAGTTGTAAACTCAGTAGAAAACAAATGGGGAAACCCTGTAGTTCGGCTAGCTGAGGTTGCCATCCTAGTAGGGGAAGATACAGATGGCTAGACCAGCCAAACACTTAACAGGGGATCCTGGGCACATGGGCATCAAAGAAGGACCAGATCGGCTCTCCATACTTCCCAGGCTTTTTTTATTGAAAAAGAATAAAATAGTTAAGAAAAGATTTAACAAAGGAAATTCAAGACCAATACACTGAAAACTGTGTAACATTTCTGAGAGAAATTAAATAATATCTAAATGAATGAAGACAGGTTTCTTATCCATAGACAGGAAGACTCAATATTATTAGACAGCACTTCTCCCCACACTGATCTACAGATTCAATCTAATTCCTATCAAAATCCCAGCTGGCTCTTTTGTTGAAATTGACAAGCTGATACTAATGGAAATGCAAAGGGCCTAGAACTATCAAAGCAATTTAGCAAAAGTGAATTGTGGAATGGCTTAAATCACCCAGTTCAAAATTTATTACAAAGCCAAAGGAATCCAGACAGTGTGATGTTAGCACAGGGACAGACACGTGGATCAAAAGAACAAAAGAGGGTCCAGAAATATACACTGAAAATCTATCTGTTTCCTTCAAATATTATTTCAGAATTATTTGAATATTGAATTTGAAATTGCTTCATTTACAGAAAACTGTCTTACGCACAAATTTTCAGGGAATGTTTGACCACAGGAAACAAGGCACATCTTAACTTAGTCAATTTTAATGATTAAAACTAAACCAACAAGGTTGGAAACTACTAAAGGCACACTAGATGTTATGCTCATATTTCTAAAGAGAATAGGCCATTCTTTCATTCAGTAATAAGTGATTTTCATCACACAAAAATCCATCTGTGACATAAATTCTGTATGCCTTTGTTCTGTTCCTGAGAAGACCAGGCTGGCTTAGCCCAAAATGCCTGGAGGACAACAGCTGTTCCCCACTTAAACAATGTCCTCCAAAGGCAGGCAGGTAGAGTTCCTTTAAACAAAAACTCTATATAAAAATGTAACTCCGGGGCTTCCCTGGTGGCGCAGTGCTTGAGAGTCCGCCTACCGATGCAGGAGACGCGGGTTCGTGTCCCGTTTCGGGAGGATCCCACATGCCGCGGAGCGGCTGGGCCCGTGAGCCATGGCCGCTGAGCCTGCGCGTCCGGAGCCTG
>NW_006786302.1:2370106-2370287 GCF_000442215.2 Lipotes vexillifer | reverse complement strand
TGTAACTCCTTGGGGCTTCCCTGGTGGCGCAGTGGTTGAGAGTCCGCCTGCCGATGCAGGGGACACGGGTTCGTGCCCTGGTCCGGGAAGATCCCACGTGCCGCGCAGCAGCTGGGCTCCGTGAGCCATGGCCACTGAGCCTGCGCACCCGGAGCCTGTGCTCCGCAATGGGAGAGGCCAC
>NW_006786302.1:2364679-2370092 GCF_000442215.2 Lipotes vexillifer | reverse complement strand
ACCACAAAAAAAAAAAAAAAAAAAAAAAAAAAAAAAGTAACTCCAAGAGCTAGTCAACAAATGCCAACAAGACTGAAGTCAAGACAAAATAGAGTGTTCTATAGTCACAGTCTTCAAACTAAAAGGAAACACATTGCAGTAGAAATGCAGTGTTTAATCAGAGTTCTCTCTCTGTTTACAGTGACACTATTTTACAGCAATAAGTGGGGTGATATTGGTGGTCCAGGCATTCAGAAACAAAAATCTCTCCAAATTTGAACTGATGGACACTCGTAGCCTAGGATTCCTTGGGCACTTCTTGTGCCTGCTTGACTACAGCTCTAGGGGTTCAAGGACCAGTGTGCAGAACTCTAGAAACTCAACAAATACCTATTGAATATGTGAGTTAATGAGTTGTGGGCTTGAGATGCCTAGAAGTCAGTGGGCCTAAATCTAGAAATAAGATTTTGTTAAATATACTCTGGGCTTCAAGCCTTATTCGTCATTCAATATTAGTTCAATGACAAAAACGTAATCCTTTTTTCTCCTTTGTACTGAATTGGTATATGGGGAAAAAAAGGTTAATGATCTCTTCAAGCTGTCAAGCCCCTCCTGATTTCCAGATTCTGTGGCTCTTCTCTCTTTGTATTGGACCCCATCTGTGAGCAGGGAAAGTATCTGGATTTAGTGTTTCTGCTACTAGGTTGTCCCTGGTCATGTGTTTTGGTTCAGAATATGAGCTTTGGTCCCCAGAATGTTTGACCATCTCCTACTGTAGCTTGGTTACCTGCATTCTTGTTCCCCATCCCTGCATCCTGTCTGGGGACCTGCTAAGGCCTCCCAGCCTTCTCGAGCTGGCATCTGTCCTTTCCCAGCCCATCTGTGCCCAGGAATCATCACTCTGCCTCTTTATTAGGGACTTTTCCAAATCCCAACCGCCTGTCTGTCTGAACCTCTCAATACTATCCATCCACTGGGTTCCCTCACAGCCCCTGGTGCTTGTCTGAATTGGGACTTTCATTCATTCATCCAGCCAATATTTACAGAATCAACACTAAACACCAGACACTGAGTAGGTATTAGAAATAAGAACAAAAATCTCTGCCCTCCAGGAGGGGCAGGCAAGGTAACAAGCCGTTACAAAATGACGTGCTGGTCAGAGGTGTGCACAGATTGCTATGGCAGCCAGCAGGAGGCACACCTGGATGACTGGGTGGACCAGAATAAGGCAGTGTCACAGGTGAACCACGATGTCACATTATGGGAACCACGGATGCGTCAGAATGGACCGAAGAGGGTACGCAGTGGGAGAAGCAGCTGTGGAGAGGCTGGAGCAGGGCCAGACCACAGAGGGCCGAGTAAGTCCTGCTCAGTAGAGTGAGAAGCCACTGAAACAGTTCCAGAGGGACAGGATGACCCCATCAGCTTCACGGCCCGCTAACCCCTGGGAGGCTTCAGATGCCTACGGCTTTCTGGGCCCTGGGGAAATTTTATTGGCCACATTAGACTCATCCCAGCATCTGCAGCCCGGCTATCCATTCCTGCAGAACCTGCCTCAACCCAGCAGATGGGCCGGGTCCAGATTCCGGCTCCATCAGTCTGGGGTTAGTCCAATACAGCACCCTCCAGTACCATTAAGCCTTTAGGTGGGCGCTGGTCTTCAGGTCAGTGTAGGTGGGTTTTGTGTGTGTGTGGTGTGCGTGTGGTATGTCTGGTGTGTGTGGTGTGTGTCTGTGGTGTGTCTGGTGTGTGTGTGGTGTGTGGTGTGTGTCTGGTGTGTCTGGTATGTGTCTGGTGTGTGTCTGGTGTGTGTGTGGTGTGTATTTGTGGTGTGTGTGGTGTGTGTGTGGTGTGTGTGGTGTGTGTGTGGTGTGTGTGGTGTTTGTGGCGTGTGTGGTGTGTGTCTGTTGTGTGTGTGGTGTGTGTGGTGTATGTGGTGTATGTGTGGTGTGTCTGGTGTTTGTGTGGTGTGTGTTGTGTGGTGTGTGTGTGGTGTGTGTCTGTGGTGTGTGTGGTGTGTGTGGTGTGGGGTGTGGGGTGTGTTAGGGATGTAGAAGGTAGAAAGGCTCTTATTTTGCTGTTGGAGCTTGAAGGGAAGTCATAAGCCAAACGCTGAAAAAACCTTCTAATATGCAAATGACCAGGCCCCACCCCACACCACAAAAATTGTAGTCCCTGAGGTGGGGGCCCTGGGCATTCATGTGATTAAAATCTAACACACAGCCCAGACAGAGAATTTCTGAACTAACTGTACCTGCTCTCCAAGCGCAAAGAGCTGGCCAAGCAGGTGAGCTGTGAGGCCCCCTGAGACAAAGGAAGTCTGGAGGAGTAGATGTCACCCAGCAGGGGGTTTGGTGAGGAAGCTAAGGTGGGGCACTCGCTGCCCCTCCCCTCTCCCCACCCCCCCACCCCCACGGGGCCTGCTTGCTGCAACCTGAACTTATGTGACTGGGAGCAAGCAAAATACAGATGCTAACTTCCACCTGTGCTACTTGAATCCCCTCAACCATGATTTCTCATGGAGAACATTTCTTTCTAGCTGTGCACTTGGACTTCCTCAAAAACAATTCCATCAAGAATGTCCATAGTGGAATCATAATGAGGAAAGCAGCTGAGGAGGACCTCAGGACACACCCCAACTTGGGGCCTGGAAGGTTGAGGGTCCACTACACGTTTGGTGCATGAAACTGAGCAAGTAAGTGAATGAGCAAACACGGGGGAAAATCTAGAAACACTGACTAGAAATGACAACGATCCCACAAGAAAACATTATTCCCTACACCAAGAAGCTATCAAGGATTTAAAATGCCAACTCCCTTACAAGAAAAGCAGTGGGAGCTCCCAAAGACATTTCACAACGTTCATGAATATCTCAAACTCTCCCCACCCCAAACTTCTAGAATGAACAAAAGTGCAGCCATGAAGCCAGGGCAGAGTTGTAAAGAGTTGGGAAAACTAGATCACGTACAAAAACAAAGACAGAAATGCCTGAATTGGAGATTCAAAAGGAAGGGGCTGAAGGATGGACAGTGGGAATTTTGAGGATGGCGAAAGAGGGCTAACCCACCACAAGACAGAGCAACAGGGACAGAAAGTACACCAAGTGGCAAAGATAGTTCTGGAAACAACTATTTAAACTAGAAACCCAACAGGCTCAGCTTGAAGGCCAGTTGGAAAATTCCTTCCGCCTCTGGTATCCAGATAGGAATAAGGTTTCCTGAAACAGATTCTAGATCCTACTCAGACCTGTGGAATCCTAATTCCCTCCAGTGGTATGAAATCTAGGAAGCTGGAGGACCTCCTGCCCCGAGAGGAGCCAGGTTCAGGGCTGGGTTTGCAATCCAGGGGCTGGGTAAGGGTTTCATCATTGTTAAGGCAACCCCGTTGCCTCTGCAGGGGGCTGGTGGGGGGAGGTTTGTTGGCGTTACTGCCCTCTCACTGCCTAGGGCTCAGGTCCCAGCACTAGAACCTGTGCCCCCAAGTTATCTGTGTGTGGAAAGAAATGTGGGGAGCTAAGGTTTTGCTCTTTGAAAGAAAAATGTCCCCTCTTTTTTGACCTTGATCGATGGCATTCTGGGCAAGCCATCCACAAGAGGACCAGATGGCAACTCTGGCTGGATGGGAACCCCGACTGATCACAAAATACAATGCAAGTTCAAAAATGGCCATAGAGGCCATAAAAACAAGTCTGCCCTGGGGCGGGGACCAATTGGGCATGGGGGATCGGCTGAGGCTTCAGGTAGAGAGTGGGGATGCCACTCAAGTGAGGGAGTCATGGGAACAAATCACACAGCCCAGAGTCAATACCTGACTTTGTGAATCTGGGGGAATGACGGACGGCTGTGGCCAGCGGGTGAAGCCAGGGGGTGCATTATGAAGACAGTGATTAAGGAGCACCAGTCTCACCGCCACGTGGGACTAGATTAGATGAGCAGATGCTGCCATCAGAGACTTATTCCAAGTGGCTGGTTACAGTCTTCTGGACAGACAGTGATCATCTGCAGTGTAATAAAGAGGAACAAAGGCAAAAAAAAAAAAAAAAGAAAAAGAAATCAGGGACCTTTTTAAAGGAAGAAACAAAAATGCAGAGGGATGATTTAGATAGGGGGGAATACAAAAAAAGAAAAGAGGTAAAAGGAAGATGAAACCAAGGCGACCGAAAGAATGCCATAAACTGGGAGAAACAGGGAAAGAAGTCATTGGAGCAGGAAAGAATTCCTGTGCTGGGCCTGAGATAACAAGAGAATCACCTTTAATGAGTAAAATCCTGCCATTACAAAGAGGTTGGAAGACATTTAAAAGTGGGGTGTACAATAATCAGCATCGTGGAGCGAGGTTTTTCTCCTTTCTGAATGTCCCCTCTTAACTAAAAATGATCTGTTAAACTTAAGCATCTTTTATATTGTTGTAAAGAGTTTCCTGAGGTTCTGGCAGGAAATTATGGAGCAATGCAACAAAATGCAGGAAATCCTTCAGGGAATGGGAAAAGATGGCACTTTCCATAAATACTCATGGAGCTAAATCTGACATTCCCATCAGCAAGGCAGGAGGTTCTCTGGCACAAGAACTGGAGTCATACTGCCTGCTGGGCCAGCAGATCCGACTTCAAAGATAAGTTCAGGAATGAAGAGATTCAGACTTCAAATGGTTGAATCAAAAAAGGGAAAAAATGCACACACACGCTGAAATCAGGATCTGATGTGTTTCCACAGCATCGTTTCTGGATTAACCTCTGAGGTAAATGCTTAACCTAGGCAAGAATGTTATCCACCACGCTGGTGTGGAATCTCAGTGTTTCCATTGTCTGTCTCCTGCCCCTAAGCAAGACACAAAATCACTGGGAACAAGTTACCCCAAAGAAAGCTCTCCCGATCCAGCCCTGAGAAAACAAAGATGCTGGTGCCAAGCATCTGTGCCGTGAAATGGTTACTCTGAGCGCTGTCACCTCAGTACAAAGGACATGAAGATGCAATGAACCCAGCTGGAGAGCAGCATTTTACACTGACATAGCTCCCTGGCAGGCATGTCCCAACAGAACCCAAGTTCACGAACTTACCTAAATTACTTCTATAAAGGAGTTTTTTCTCCTCATTAATTTTGAAATGCATTTATTTACTCAATTGTCCATGGATACACGCTAGGATTTTAGAAATAAAACAAGTAAAATAATTATTTGCAAGCATGTAAATAAGCTACATACATCCTTCTTAGGAGACTATAGTTTATCTTGTTCATCCAAACATTTCTGAGGAATATCAGTAACAGGTTCAGCTAAGGTCTCAGAGCAAGAGTTCTCTCTGGTTATCGCCACTTAACTTTGTATTCAAGGTACAGGTACAGGCTTAACTTTATTCATCAGGAATTATTATTATTATTTGTTGTTGTTGTTTTGCGGTACGCAGGCCTCTCACCGCCGCGGCCTCTGCGGAGCACA
>NW_006786302.1:2334724-2364344 GCF_000442215.2 Lipotes vexillifer | reverse complement strand
CCGGTCCGGGAGGATCCCACATGCCGCGGAGCGGCTGGGCCCGTGAGCCATGGCCGCTGAGCCTGCGCGTCCGGAGCCTGTGCTCCGCAACGGGAGAGGTCACAACAGGGAGAGGCCCGCGTACCGCAAACAAACAAAAAAAAAAATTTAAGTTTTTCTGTGTCTGCCATTGTCGTTCCAGTAATAAATCATACTTTTTGGAAAAATAAATAACACACTATCCTTAACTTCTGATAGAGTTATTCTTAAACTTAACCTCTCTACATCACAAATCGTCTAAATATATTTTTTAAAAATTATTTACAGCTTCAGGAATAGCTTATTAATGCTACAGCAAGCAATACTTTCAGAAGGAGTACTGGGTCATGAAAGCAATCAATGAGCTAGTTTTTAAATTCCAAAAGATCTAGGAAACAAGGCTCTAATACCGTCTGTCAAAGGCCACGTTGAAAGGGACAAGTTGGAAAGTGAAAAGTCCCTAAGTGTAGACATTGATTAAGTGATGCATTTAACATCCAGCAGCAGGGATATTAAAGAAATAGCATGAAGGAAGGGCAGTGGAGATAGGAAGAGTGTTTCATGTTTTATCAGGAAATAACTAGTACCTTTCTTAAACTATTAGGAAGTGCTAGGGAGGAAGCAGGTTTTAGGAAATAGCTTGCTTTTAGGAGTTACATGAAGAAACATCTAAGGAAAGATACTCAAGAAACTCAAAATCGTAGTTGCCTCAGAAGTAGGTGACTTAACCTTTTCTATATACCCTCTGGTATCTTTTGAACTTTGTACCATGGGCATGGATTACCTATTCAAAAATAGTTTTTAAAGTTACTTGATTCGTGGACAAAGATATTAATCTCAATGTGGCTCAACCAAGACAGGTGGTTATTAACCACTAGGAACATGGCACAGCGATGGACATCCAGTTGGGAATAAAACAGCCCCTGCCCTCAGGAAGCCCAGGCCAGTGGGTGAGACAGACCAGTGAGCCACTTGCTTAGGCCACCAGGAGAAGGACAACAGTAGTGCTAAGGGACCAGAGCACCAGGAGTCCAGGGAAGGGCACATCATAAATACTTCAGCAGTGACAGTACCAGGAAGGTTTCTCGGGGTTTTAGACCGCAAATGGGAGGCCTGTCCAGCACTGAATAGCCCATGTGCCCGGCATCACTGGTCAGCTATGAACAGGGACACGTTGGTCCCCAGGTAACACCCTGAGCTCTGGGCCAGCAGGCCAGCTGGGTCTCAGCCTCCTCCTTCAGCCCCATGGGATTCTCCAATGTCATTTTGTGTGTCTGTGTTATGAAATCAGGAGTTTGAGAGGCGTTAGTCCAAGCCTATAGGGTGGTGCTTCTAGACAAATCACAGTGATGGTGGTGCTGAAGATGGAGAGGAGAGGAAGAGGGAGGCCCAGTGAGAGAATCGTCCCAATATTTCATGGGAAAGACAAACAGTTCCTGAGCCTAGTCAGCAGTAGGGACAAAAATGCGAGATGGATTGCACAGATTTTCAAGAGGTAAAATCAACAAGTCTTAACGCCCAAATGAATGTGGGTCCAGGATGGTGAGGACGCACCACAGGCGGGACAGTCAGACCATCACCACGGACTGTGTGCCTATGATGCTGACATGCCCAACACTGGGCCAGTTTTCTCCCTGCGTTACTGAATCACAACAGTTCTCTGCATTTCACAGATCCAGAGATGCTGAGAAACTTAACCAACATCACGGCTCATCAAAGTGACAGGTCTGGCATTTGGGCCCAAGTTTACTTGATTCCAAACCCAGACTCCAAATTCCAGAGAATACAGCTGGCAAGAGGGCCTCCCAATAGTTCTGTGCAAAATAGTAATAATGATGCTTAGATAATGCTTATTGAGGGCTGATCCTGGGTTAGGCACTGTTCTAAGAACTTATCTTGCATTCTTTCATTTCATCATGAACAGCCTCTCCAGGGAAGCATCATTACTACTCCCATTTACAGATGGTGAAACCAAAGCACAGAGAGGTTAAGTAACTTGCCCAATTTCCCACAGCTTGTAAAGCCAAAAAGTAAAACACCTAAAGCTTAAAGGCATATCTTGTCCTTTCTCCATAAAAACCTACTGTAGGGCTTCCCTGGTGGTGCAGTGGTTGAGAGTCTGCCTGCTGATGCAGGGGACACGGGTTCGTGCCCTGGTCCGGGAAGATCTCACATGCCGCGGAGCGGCTAGGCCCGTGAGCCATGGCCGCTGAGCCTGTGCATCCGGAGCCTGTGCTCTGCAACGGGAGAGGCCACAACAGTGAGAGGCCCGCGTACCGCAAAAAAAAAAAAAAACCTACTGTAGATGATAATGAATATCTGTAGAAACATGAATTATTCTAAAATTGTAGGGTGTCTCAAGGAAGATTACCTTGAAATAAGTGGTCATATAAACATTTTACAATACTCGCGATTCTAAGAGTGGCACGAGACACTATGGAACAGCATGTGTTTATTTCGTATCCTTGTTGCATTTGAATTCTCGATCGTGCTATATTAACTACAGATGTAGGCTTTATATTAATGTCTGGAAAAGCGGAAGAGAAAAAAGGAATGGGCCAAAGTCTGGGATACGTAGGAAGTGGGCAGTGATGTTTTTATTACACAATCCTTGTTTCCAACTGCTAAAATCAGTATTTTTTCTTGGCCCTTACTTGGGGAATACAGCTACAGGAAAGAAAAATGCACCTTTGAAAGCCATTCAGGCACACACTTCACTGGAGAGCACATACAAGCTAAATTTGAATGCTACATCATTTATGAGAATGAAGTAAATTCCCTCTAGTCATAGAATAGATTTTTTCCTCTATCCTTGGAATTGTATATTTTTACTAAGAAAAAAAAAAAAACAGTTCAAAACAAGCGTTGCTGAGCTGACCTGTGAAGCAACTATAATCCATGTAATTGCCAGCTGTGGACGTAGCACAACATTATTGTTAGAAATATACCACCTAGTATTTTATACTTAGGAAGAGCTCACTTTGCACAGGTTACATCTCAAAGGAACTGAGCTATTGGGTCACATACCATGAGATGTAAAGTAATCCAGAGAGGCTGTGAAATGACAGAGAATTCCTAATAATCTGAATGCTATAGGATGATTGTTTTAAAAAATATAAGCATCAGATAACTAACTCACTGATGATGCCAGTCAGAATTATTTTATTACTATATTATGACCAGATTACACCATTTCACTAGTCATTCACGCTATTATACATGGGGTCCCAACTTATATTCTAAAAAGTCAAAACTCCCTTAAAGGTGCCTGTTAGGAAGGGTGATGGTTGTGGGGTGAGGACTGAAAATCTGGAAGGTAGTGTGAAAGATTCAAAGGCTCCCACGCAGTGGGTGGTTTTCCGCAGCATCTTAAAGCAGGAAAGCCCCACGCGGTCCCACTTTCTCCAAACACCATTCACAGCCGCCCAGGCCAAGTGCTGAGCCCAGAGGGGGGCGGAAAACACTCAGGGCATCTCCCCAGTCCTGGACTTTCAATTTCTTAGAACAAGGAAGCTGAGACCAGCTGCACTCCCTCCACCCTGTGGGAAACCAGGCTTTTCACTGTCAGCAACCCGAGAGAAAGGCGCTCAGCTCGAAGAGTCCAAGCCCGCTCTCCCGCAAGGCCGGCCCCTTTCTTCCCGGGATAACTATGTAAATTCCCTGCATCCCAGCCCCCGCCTCGCGCAGAACGGACGCCCAGCCATTCAAAGCGTGCCGCTCGCTCCGGTCCAGCGCTTCCACCACGAATGCGCCAATGAATGGGACGGGCTGCAGAGTTCACAGCTCAGCACGATGCCAAACACCCATCTTTCCCACGGGGTATTGCGCGTTCTGCCTGCCTACTTTTTTTTTTTTTAATTGGAGTTTAGTTGCTTTACAATGTTGTGTTAGTTTCTACTGTACAGCAAAGTAAATCAGCTATACGTATACATATATCCCTTCTTTTTGGGATTTCCTTCCCTTTTAGGTCACCACAGAGCCTTGAGTAGAGTTCCCTGTGCTATACAGTCGGTTCTCATTAGTTATCTGTTTTATACATAGTAGTGTATTGGCATATATACACCGCCTACCTACTTTTGACCTGTACTTTCCTCCGTTTTTAATGGCACGTGTATTTGTGGGAGCATGCCCGCGGTCACGTATTGCATACATTAAGACGTTTTCAACAAATATTTGTGACCGCCTATCCAACAGCCGGCGCCGGGAAGCCTTAGCCTCTGGGGAGAGCGGGCACGGTGTTGTCCACAGAAACCGGAGGGGGGTTTCCCTCTCTCTGGGGCACTGACAGAAGCTTTGAAAGTTCGCTTCGGGTTTCTGTTCTTCGCCAACGTTGCCCCGCGAGTCAGCGTGTCCGCGCAGCCAGCCAGCGTCCAAGTTCCCGCTCCCTCACCCCGAAGTGACCACCGACTATGCTGCGAGGGAACGGCCGGTTCGGCCACTTCGGGGCCTGCACCCAGCGCGGCCGAGAGGCGCGTCCGTGCCCTGTACGCCGCCCGCGGCCGGTTCCCACGTCCGCTCCTCCCCGCGCGCCGGCCCGACCCGAGTGGCCAGGGGACCGCCCCCTTTCCCGGCCGCGGACCACCAGCTTTCCGCCGCCGGTCGGTGGCGGGGACTCTGTGGGCGCCTTTCCCATTCATTCTCCGCCCACCCGCCGCAGCCCCGACCGAGAGCCGGGCCAGCGCGGCTCTCCACAGGGGCTCCCGGGTCGCCAAGCCAGACCCGGGGACCCAGAGCCCGAGGAGGGGAAGCCCGAGGCGCGGATGAGGGGGCTGCGTCCGTCAGGGGTGCTCCCCCAGCCCTCTCCCCTACCCCGGCCGGGCGACCTTTCCAGGGGCCGCGCGGGAGACCCACGTGTCTGATCCCCGGTTGGGGGTGAACGCGGATGCGCGCACCGACCTCAGGCGCGGCCAGGCGTGGGGCTTTGTCCCGTAGCCTCCCGCCCGCCAGGGGGCCGGGACGCGACCCGGGCTCACCTCTCTGCTGGCCCTGCGCGGCGACCCAGAGCAGCGAGGACAGGAGCGCCAGCCCCGCGCCGCCGCCACGCATCTCGTCTCTGCCGCTCGGGTGGCTCCGCGGAGAAAGCGGCGACCGCGCGCGGGGAGTCGGCGGAGGGCGAGTCTGCGCTTCTGCCTGCCCCTCGGACACACCCCCGTCGACCTCCGCAGTGCCAGGCCCCGCCCCCAGGCCTTCGCCAGAGACCCCTCCCCCTGGAGACCTCCTCCCCCAGCCCGGAGACCCCTCCTCAAGGAGACCTCCCACCCACTCCGAGAGCCCTCCCCATGGAGGCTCCTCCCCCCGGAGACCTCCCCCCGCCCCGAGAGCTTTCCTCCCCCACTCCAGAGACCCCTCCCCACAGAGACACCCTCCCCCCAAGGCCCCTCCCCACCGAGGCCCCCGCGCTCGGCCCGCGGGGACCGCCAGAGCCATCCCCCACCTCGGAGGTGGCGTGGGGGTCGACCCGCTGCAGCCGCGGGCTCGGCATGGATTACCTATTCAAAAATAGTTTTTAAAGTTACTTGATTCGTGGACAAAGATATTAATCTCAATGTGGCTCAACCAAGACAGGTGGTTATTAACCACTAGGAACATGGCACAGCGATGGACATCCAGTTGGGAATAAAACAGCCCCTGCCCTCAGGAAGCCCAGGCCAGTGGGTGAGACAGACCAGTGAGCCACTTGCTTAGGCCACCAGGAGAAGGACAACAGTAGTGCTAAGGGACCAGAGCACCAGGAGTCCAGGGAAGGGCACATCATAAATACTTCAGCAGTGACAGTACCAGGAAGGTTTCTCGGGGTTTTAGACCGCAAATGGGAGGCCTGTCCAGCACTGAATAGCCCATGTGCCCGGCATCACTGGTCAGCTATGAACAGGGACACGTTGGTCCCCAGGTAACACCCTGAGCTCTGGGCCAGCAGGCCAGCTGGGTCTCAGCCTCCTCCTTCAGCCCCATGGGATTCTCCAATGTCATTTTGTGTGTCTGTGTTATGAAATCAGGAGTTTGAGAGGCGTTAGTCCAAGCCTATAGGGTGGTGCTTCTAGACAAATCACAGTGATGGTGGTGCTGAAGATGGAGAGGAGAGGAAGAGGGAGGCCCAGTGAGAGAATCGTCCCAATATTTCATGGGAAAGACAAACAGTTCCTGAGCCTAGTCAGCAGTAGGGACAAAAATGCGAGATGGATTGCACAGATTTTCAAGAGGTAAAATCAACAAGTCTTAACGCCCAAATGAATGTGGGTCCAGGATGGTGAGGACGCACCACAGGCGGGACAGTCAGACCATCACCACGGACTGTGTGCCTATGATGCTGACATGCCCAACACTGGGCCAGTTTTCTCCCTGCGTTACTGAATCACAACAGTTCTCTGCATTTCACAGATCCAGAGATGCTGAGAAACTTAACCAACATCACGGCTCATCAAAGTGACAGGTCTGGCATTTGGGCCCAAGTTTACTTGATTCCAAACCCAGACTCCAAATTCCAGAGAATACAGCTGGCAAGAGGGCCTCCCAATAGTTCTGTGCAAAATAGTAATAATGATGCTTAGATAATGCTTATTGAGGGCTGATCCTGGGTTAGGCACTGTTCTAAGAACTTATCTTGCATTCTTTCATTTCATCATGAACAGCCTCTCCAGGGAAGCATCATTACTACTCCCATTTACAGATGGTGAAACCAAAGCACAGAGAGGTTAAGTAACTTGCCCAATTTCCCACAGCTTGTAAAGCCAAAAAGTAAAACACCTAAAGCTTAAAGGCATATCTTGTCCTTTCTCCATAAAAACCTACTGTAGGGCTTCCCTGGTGGTGCAGTGGTTGAGAGTCTGCCTGCTGATGCAGGGGACACGGGTTCGTGCCCTGGTCCGGGAAGATCTCACATGCCGCGGAGCGGCTAGGCCCGTGAGCCATGGCCGCTGAGCCTGTGCATCCGGAGCCTGTGCTCTGCAACGGGAGAGGCCACAACAGTGAGAGGCCCGCGTACCGCAAAAAAAAAAAAAAACCTACTGTAGATGATAATGAATATCTGTAGAAACATGAATTATTCTAAAATTGTAGGGTGTCTCAAGGAAGATTACCTTGAAATAAGTGGTCATATAAACATTTTACAATACTCGCGATTCTAAGAGTGGCACGAGACACTATGGAACAGCATGTGTTTATTTCGTATCCTTGTTGCATTTGAATTCTCGATCGTGCTATATTAACTACAGATGTAGGCTTTATATTAATGTCTGGAAAAGCGGAAGAGAAAAAAGGAATGGGCCAAAGTCTGGGATACGTAGGAAGTGGGCAGTGATGTTTTTATTACACAATCCTTGTTTCCAACTGCTAAAATCAGTATTTTTTCTTGGCCCTTACTTGGGGAATACAGCTACAGGAAAGAAAAATGCACCTTTGAAAGCCATTCAGGCACACACTTCACTGGAGAGCACATACAAGCTAAATTTGAATGCTACATCATTTATGAGAATGAAGTAAATTCCCTCTAGTCATAGAATAGATTTTTTCCTCTATCCTTGGAATTGTATATTTTTACTAAGAAAAAAAAAAAAACAGTTCAAAACAAGCGTTGCTGAGCTGACCTGTGAAGCAACTATAATCCATGTAATTGCCAGCTGTGGACGTAGCACAACATTATTGTTAGAAATATACCACCTAGTATTTTATACTTAGGAAGAGCTCACTTTGCACAGGTTACATCTCAAAGGAACTGAGCTATTGGGTCACATACCATGAGATGTAAAGTAATCCAGAGAGGCTGTGAAATGACAGAGAATTCCTAATAATCTGAATGCTATAGGATGATTGTTTTAAAAAATATAAGCATCAGATAACTAACTCACTGATGATGCCAGTCAGAATTATTTTATTACTATATTATGACCAGATTACACCATTTCACTAGTCATTCACGCTATTATACATGGGGTCCCAACTTATATTCTAAAAAGTCAAAACTCCCTTAAAGGTGCCTGTTAGGAAGGGTGATGGTTGTGGGGTGAGGACTGAAAATCTGGAAGGTAGTGTGAAAGATTCAAAGGCTCCCACGCAGTGGGTGGTTTTCCGCAGCATCTTAAAGCAGGAAAGCCCCACGCGGTCCCACTTTCTCCAAACACCATTCACAGCCGCCCAGGCCAAGTGCTGAGCCCAGAGGGGGGCGGAAAACACTCAGGGCATCTCCCCAGTCCTGGACTTTCAATTTCTTAGAACAAGGAAGCTGAGACCAGCTGCACTCCCTCCACCCTGTGGGAAACCAGGCTTTTCACTGTCAGCAACCCGAGAGAAAGGCGCTCAGCTCGAAGAGTCCAAGCCCGCTCTCCCGCAAGGCCGGCCCCTTTCTTCCCGGGATAACTATGTAAATTCCCTGCATCCCAGCCCCCGCCTCGCGCAGAACGGACGCCCAGCCATTCAAAGCGTGCCGCTCGCTCCGGTCCAGCGCTTCCACCACGAATGCGCCAATGAATGGGACGGGCTGCAGAGTTCACAGCTCAGCACGATGCCAAACACCCATCTTTCCCACGGGGTATTGCGCGTTCTGCCTGCCTACTTTTTTTTTTTTTAATTGGAGTTTAGTTGCTTTACAATGTTGTGTTAGTTTCTACTGTACAGCAAAGTAAATCAGCTATACGTATACATATATCCCTTCTTTTTGGGATTTCCTTCCCTTTTAGGTCACCACAGAGCCTTGAGTAGAGTTCCCTGTGCTATACAGTCGGTTCTCATTAGTTATCTGTTTTATACATAGTAGTGTATTGGCATATATACACCGCCTACCTACTTTTGACCTGTACTTTCCTCCGTTTTTAATGGCACGTGTATTTGTGGGAGCATGCCCGCGGTCACGTATTGCATACATTAAGACGTTTTCAACAAATATTTGTGACCGCCTATCCAACAGCCGGCGCCGGGAAGCCTTAGCCTCTGGGGAGAGCGGGCACGGTGTTGTCCACAGAAACCGGAGGGGGGTTTCCCTCTCTCTGGGGCACTGACAGAAGCTTTGAAAGTTCGCTTCGGGTTTCTGTTCTTCGCCAACGTTGCCCCGCGAGTCAGCGTGTCCGCGCAGCCAGCCAGCGTCCAAGTTCCCGCTCCCTCACCCCGAAGTGACCACCGACTATGCTGCGAGGGAACGGCCGGTTCGGCCACTTCGGGGCCTGCACCCAGCGCGGCCGAGAGGCGCGTCCGTGCCCTGTACGCCGCCCGCGGCCGGTTCCCACGTCCGCTCCTCCCCGCGCGCCGGCCCGACCCGAGTGGCCAGGGGACCGCCCCCTTTCCCGGCCGCGGACCACCAGCTTTCCGCCGCCGGTCGGTGGCGGGGACTCTGTGGGCGCCTTTCCCATTCATTCTCCGCCCACCCGCCGCAGCCCCGACCGAGAGCCGGGCCAGCGCGGCTCTCCACAGGGGCTCCCGGGTCGCCAAGCCAGACCCGGGGACCCAGAGCCCGAGGAGGGGAAGCCCGAGGCGCGGATGAGGGGGCTGCGTCCGTCAGGGGTGCTCCCCCAGCCCTCTCCCCTACCCCGGCCGGGCGACCTTTCCAGGGGCCGCGCGGGAGACCCACGTGTCTGATCCCCGGTTGGGGGTGAACGCGGATGCGCGCACCGACCTCAGGCGCGGCCAGGCGTGGGGCTTTGTCCCGTAGCCTCCCGCCCGCCAGGGGGCCGGGACGCGACCCGGGCTCACCTCTCTGCTGGCCCTGCGCGGCGACCCAGAGCAGCGAGGACAGGAGCGCCAGCCCCGCGCCGCCGCCACGCATCTCGTCTCTGCCGCTCGGGTGGCTCCGCGGAGAAAGCGGCGACCGCGCGCGGGGAGTCGGCGGAGGGCGAGTCTGCGCTTCTGCCTGCCCCTCGGACACACCCCCGTCGACCTCCGCAGTGCCAGGCCCCGCCCCCAGGCCTTCGCCAGAGACCCCTCCCCCTGGAGACCTCCTCCCCCAGCCCGGAGACCCCTCCTCAAGGAGACCTCCCACCCACTCCGAGAGCCCTCCCCATGGAGGCTCCTCCCCCCGGAGACCTCCCCCCGCCCCGAGAGCTTTCCTCCCCCACTCCAGAGACCCCTCCCCACAGAGACACCCTCCCCCCAAGGCCCCTCCCCACCGAGGCCCCCGCGCTCGGCCCGCGGGGACCGCCAGAGCCATCCCCCACCTCGGAGGTGGCGTGGGGGTCGACCCGCTGCAGCCGCGGGCTCGGAGTTGGGGGGCGGGCGGAGAAAGTGGGATGCAGGGGATTGGGGGGAGATTTGCTGAAGTTGGCCGGGGCGGATGGATCCGAGAAAGTATTTGCCCTGTTGACCCTTCCGGCCCCAGCGCGGCCCTGCAGCCGAGCCCGAGGCCGGGACCCCGCGCCGCCGCCGCCGCCGCGGCCGGGCCCGCCGCTCCTCTAGCC
Source organism: Lipotes vexillifer (assembly GCF_000442215.2). Lineage (NCBI taxonomy): Eukaryota > Metazoa > Chordata > Mammalia > Artiodactyla > Lipotidae > Lipotes > Lipotes vexillifer. The sequence continues at coordinate 2,353,947 of NW_006786302.1, read as the reverse complement.
CGCGCCCAAGGGGCCCCGGCCTCGCCCCGAGGATGGGACCCCGGGCCTACTGACCGGCGCCTCTGCCCCCCAGGGGGTTGTGGCCCGGGCCTGGCCGAGAGCCTCCCCTCCCAGGAAGGGACTCTGGGGCTTTTAGCTGCCAGCCTCCCCGCTCTGCTGTTGGCAAAGGATTTTGTGAAGATTTTTCTGAAAATGAGTTGTAATTTGTTTTCCACTTTGCCTAAGAAAGGCAAGAAGGATCGCTTGGATTTAATTATTATCATTAGCATACCCTTACTGTTCAAAAGAGGTCTTATGTGGGGGAGCGGAGTTCAGTCTTAACAGGAGATTTCAACAGCTTTGTTCTTTTTTTAAAACTACATCTGGTCCCCGTTAAAGAATTTTTAACTTCCTCTGATATTTTTTCCTATTGAAAGTATTCATAACACTTTGCAGATCTCACTTTCTCACAATATAAACATGCAAGATAACGTAAGTCACTTATTACGGCCTACGCTCGCATTTTTGTCTTTTTTTTTTTTTTTTTTTGCCTGATAGGGAGATAATTTTAATGCAAGATAACGTAAGTCACTTATTACGGCCTACGCTCGCATTTTTGTCTTTTTTTTTTTTTTTTTTGCCTGATAGGGAGATAATTTTATTTCAGTTGTGTCAATCACTTTGACAACCTCACCAATTACAGTTTTTCTCAAGACATATCCTTCCACACTTAATGGATAAAATATCATTATAATATTAGCAATTATTATTCCTTTTAATCATAGAAGTACAGAACAAAAAGGTAGAATTTGGCCCTTTAAAAAGGATGCAATATGGTTGGGTAAGAAGGTACTCATCACAGTACTCAATTTAAAATGCAGACGTTCTTAACTATTAAAATATTTAAGTATTAACAAATCAATGATGACATTCAGTCATCATTTAATAAGTAATCAAGGATTGAGCATTTAATATTAAAAGAATTACAAGTGTTTCTGCACTGAAATAACTTTGTATTTACATTATACACATACAGATATATCTTTTTGAGTGTCTTAAGAGCATTCATGTAGATTAGCTCATGGGATCTTCCCAATTCTAAAAGATGCAATTACCCTCGTATGAGATATGAGGAAGTGAGTTCAGGGGGTTTAGGTCCCAGTGTCAGTGAATGTCCCGTCCAGAGCTAGTCCCCAGATCTGATTTCTGGTCCTGCGTTCTCTCCCTAGCTGCACTGAGACCGTGGAGGATGAGCTGAAAGGCAACAGGGGAGTCACGAGGGGTCACCTGTTCCTCCCATATCCTGGGTTCCTAGAAAGTGCCTCCGGACTTCAATCAGACCTTGTCTTTGAACTGCAGACAGGGAACTCAGGCTCCTGATTTAGGGAAATGAAGGGTCAGCACATCTGAGGAGTGAATAGGAAGCATCAAAAGTTGCCAAGCTGGCCCGTTTTGTCACTGCTCAAAATTAAGCAGATTTCAGCGAAAGAAGAATTTCAGAAGCCACTTTAATGAGCAAGCTTGGATAAGATGGAACAGTAAAAATGTCACAATTCTACGTGTCTTATGAAACCCTGCAGTGCAAATTGTTCCCATTCTTTAGCAGGCTTGGAAATATCTAAATTAGCTACAGCACCATGGAAGGTCAGAGGTGGCCTGTTCAAGGTGAAAACGATATAAGAATGTTCATGTTTTGTGAGAAAGTAGAAATCCAGCTCAACCAGGCACCCAGAGATGCTGGCTTCAATGTCACCTGTAAATAAAGAACAAGGACAATGCCTAAATGCTAAGCAAGGGTTAAATGGTTAATAATTTATAGTAATCAAGTGATAAGCTATTATGTACCCATTTTTAAAGTATGAAAAATTTAAAAACTTACAAAAAACATTAAGTAAGAAAAGCAAAATTCCAGTTAACATGGGCATCCTGGTTGTAATTATATAAAATAAGCACATGTGTAAACAAGACACTAGAAGGCAGGTTACAGAAGAAAACAGTTGTGTTCAGCTGATAATAGGGCAAGTGGTGGGGTAGGTGCTGCTAACAATGATAAAGAACTTGAGCCAGGCTCAGAGACGGCTCTCATTCGCCCTCACTTACTAGAAATGACATTGTGGGCAAGTTTCCTCATCCGTAACATAGGAATAATAATAGTGCCAACTTCCTTCATTCAACAAATACTTTTTGAGTGCCTGTTAAGTACCAGGTGCGATGGATTCACCATTAAACTAGACAGGTTCTCACCTCTGTGGAACATTCAGTCTGACAGTTAAGACAGAAAGAAAAGTATACTAAAATTATAAACGTAATAAGTTCTGTAAAGGAAACAACAGTTCACTGAGATAGAGAATTTGAGACCAAGCATTGATCGGGCAGTTTGGGAAGGTTTTGCTGAGAAACTTCGTCGTAAGGATTCAACGATCCAATGTCTATAAGTCACCCACACTCTGCCTAACATACACTAAATGCTCAAGAAAGATGAATTATTATTTCAATTTTTTTCTAATACTACTATATTTTTCAATTAAAAGAAAAAAAAAAAACCCTGCTCGATTATGAACATGTTTCAGAACAAGAGTTCAGACAGAGTGAGACGGACTAGATCAGAGCTTTCAGAACCACTTGGGGGATCTTGTTAAAATGCAGACTCCAGTGCAGTAGGGCTGGGATTGGAGGCCTGAGTTTCCTCATCTCTAACAAGCTCCTGGGTGATGCTGATGCTGTTGGTAGGCAGAGCACACCTTGAACAGAAGTCCCTGGCTTGCCTGTCCTTGATCTTGCCTGCAAATTGGAATCAGTGGAGGAGTTTGAAAAGATACTGATGTTCATTTCTACTCCCAGAGATTCGGGTTCAGTTGGTAAGGGGTGCAGTCTGGACATTAAAATAGTTTAAGGCTCTCCAGGTGCTAATGTGCAACAAAATTTGAGAAACCCTGGGCTAGACTGGCCAGCTCCTGCAGGGAAGTTAATCCAGGTCTAGTCATTGGTGGCTGGGCAGGCTGGAGGAGCCAGTCTCAGAGAAGTATGGTCACAGGCAAGAAGAGGAAGCAGGGCCTGACAGATGTTTTCCCTCGAGGACAGACAGCCACGTAGCAGGAACCCAGCCAGTGATGCCCAGAGCATGAGGCAGGACCGTTTCTCTGGAGGCTTGGAATAAGCAAGGCTGCCCTTTAGTTTTAAAGGAATTTAGATTCCATGCAGGGACATCATACTAGGATCCAGGCACCAAGCCTGGAGTATACAGCTGGGGGGTTAATTACCAGGAAAGAGGTAAGAGGCCAGTCACTAAAATTGGGTTATGGTGTCAGAATCTGATCCAAGGCAAAGCTAAAGAGGCTGAGTGTAAGCTAAGCTTCTTAACGTCCCATGGCAGTAAATAAGGTGATTAGGAGACTAAGCCTTAGGCAGGGGTGAGGGGTGCTGGTCCAGTAGACAGAGTAAGCAAATTAGGGATGGAGGCCGAATAGTGCACCCCAAAGATGTGCACGTCCTAATGGCTGGAACCTGGGAGGATGTTATGCTACGTGACAAAATGCATGAAAAGTTGCAGCATGATTAAATAAGAATTTTTACAATTACTTTATCTATTGATATTTATTCATTCATAACCCTAAACTGGAACCAAGCCACGTGTCCATCTCCAGGAGAATGGATTTTAAAATGTTGGATGTTTTGCAATGGAATGTTACTTGATAGTAAAGCAAAATGAACCACTGGCTCACACACCACATGAATGCATTTAAAAAAAAAAATTTGCTGGGCTTCCCTGGTAGCTCAGTGGTTAACCATCTGCCTGCCAATGCAGGGGACGCAGGTTCGAGTCCTCATCTGGGAAGATCCCACATGCCACAGAGCAACTAAGCCTGTGCGCCACAACTACTGAGCCTGCGCTCTAGAGCCCACGAGACACAACTACTGAGCCTGCACGCCACAGCTACTGAAGCCTGTAAGCTACAACTACTGAGCCCATGCACCTACAGCCCATGCTCTGCCACAAGAGAAGCCACCGCAATGAGAAGTCCACACACCGCAACGAAGAGTAGCTTCTGCTCACCTCAACTAGAGAAAGCCCGCGTGCAGCAACGAAGACCCAACGCAGCCAAAAATTTAAAAATAAGTAAAAAATTTAAAAAACATTATGGTAAGAGAAAGAAGCCAGACCCAAAAGAGTTCATTAAGGGAAATTTAGCAACAGGCAAAACTAACCAAAAGAGTACTTGCCTATGGAGAGAGTGAAGATTGACTGGAAAAAAACAAAAGGGAACCTGGGGTCATGGAAATGTTTTGTATCCTGGTTGGGGTGTTGGTTTTATGCATACAAACATTCACCAAAATTCATTCAATTATATAGATTTAGGGTCCATGCATTTCTCTGTATAAATAAGGATCTTGAGATGAAGTGATTTTCCTGGGTTTTCTGGGTGGGCCCAGTGTAATCCCAGAGGTCCTTGTAAGTGAAACGGGAGGTGGGAGGGGAGGGTAGGAGAATCAGGGAGATTTAGTGTGACACAACCGAACCTGCCATTGATGGCTCTGAAGACAGGGGAAGGGGACCGTGTGTCCAGAAATTCGGCAGCTTCTAGAGGCTGGAAAGGCAGGGAAACACATTCTCCCCCAGAAGCTCCGGAAAGAACCAGCTCTGAGGACACATTGACTTCAGCCAAGTGAAAGTCCATTTTGGACTTCAGACTTCCAGAACTGTAAAACAATAAATTCCTGTTGTTTTAAGGCACTGAATTTATGGTGATTTGTGATAGCTGCAATGGGGAACCAAGATACTAGGTAAAGGCTGTGGCCTAGAAATCAGATATAGATGATATTAGGGGGGAAAAATAATAAGTAGCTAAAATCTAAGCAGATAAAAATTGAGATCTAAGCAGATACTGAAGATTCCATTCGTGTCCGTGATAAAGAAAGATCAGAAAAAGGAATAATTTGAAGAAATTACATGAATTATTAAGGAGAAGGGAAAAAAGAATAGAAGTTCTCAGAGCTCAGCAGTAGAGGAGGGCCTGGGTCCTGGGGAGGGACAGGACTGCTTTTCTGAGGGACCGTGAGGTTTATAAGCTTTGGTCTTCGGGTAAGAACTGATGTTCTATAAACTCTGTAAACGAGTGGGCAAAGCAGCTATAAAGTGACAGGCAGGACTCTGCTTGTAGCCCAAGGGGACAGATAGCTACTTGCCTCCTGACATCCAGGCTTCTCTTCTGAACACATGGTCACCCAGGTGGGACTGCATTTCCAGCCTCCCTTGCAGCTAGGTAGAAAGAGTATTAGTCTGCCCAGGCTGCTGTAACAGAATACCACGGACTGGATGGCTTAAGCAACATGAATTTATTTTCTCACAGATCTGAAGTCCAAGATCAGGATTCCAGCTTATTCTGTTCCTGGTGAGACCTCTCCCAGCCTAGTAAATGGCCGGCCTTCTTGCTGTGTTTCCATATGGCCTTTGCTGTGTGTGCAGATAGAAAGCCCTCTGCTGTCTCTTCCTACAAGGACATAGTCCTATTGGATCAGGGTCCCACCCTATTAACTTCATTTAACCTTAATTAGTTCCTGAGAGGCCCCATCTGCAAGTACAGCCACACTTAGGGGTTAGGGCTTCAGTATAGGAATTTGGAGAGGACACAAACATTCAGTCCATAACAGACTCTGACTAGGTTCAAGCCAACAGGATATGAGCAGAGGTGAAGTGTGTGACTTCAGTCCACCTTCAACTGAAGACCTCCTTGCTCTGCATGCTGGGTCGGCCCCTGTTCCACCGGCTTAAACTTACATGTTTTGCCATGAAGCTTCTAACCCACAAGTGTGGGCCAGTCCAGGAGGATGGCAAAGGAACATAAACAACTTCATGAAAGACAGCTGCCTTGCTGCCAGGACTGCATTTTGTTTTTTTTGTTTTTTTTGTTTTTTGCGGTACGTGGGCCTCTCACCGTTGTGGCCTCTCCCATTGCAGAGCGCAGGCTCCGGACGCGCAGGCTCAGCGGCCATGGCTCACGGGCCCAGCCGCTCCGCGGCATGTGGGATCCTCCCGGACCGGGGCACGACCCCGTGTCCCCGGCATCGGCAGGCGGACTCTCAACCACTGCGCCACCAGGGAAGCCCCAGGACTGCATTTCTTAGGAAAAGAGGAAGAGACACCAGGAGTGTACACGCACAGAGGGAAGGCCATTTGAGGACACAGCAAGCTAATACATCCTATAACCCCCCATAACAGGCTCTCTATGTAGTTAACAGAAGTAACTTATCATGACTTTCCACCAGATTATTTTTAAATTAAATAGAAAAATTTTAAGATAGCTAAGCTTACTTAATGAACTAGCCACTCCACAAGAGTCAGCTTCAAAAGAAGTTAAGAGGGCTTCCCTGGTGGCGCAGTGGTTGAGAGTCCGCCTGCCGATGTAGGGGACACGGGTTCGTGCCCCGGTCCGGGAAGATCCCACATGCTGCGGAGTGGCTGGGCCCGTGAGCCATGGCCGCTGAGCCTGCGCGTCCGGAGCCTGCGCTCTGCAACGGGAGAGGCCGCAACGGTGAGAGGCCCGCGTACCACACACAAAAAAAGTTAAGTTAAATACCATCTCAAAGCTGAAACTTACCCTCAGTGTGCTCCAGGCCTGAGTAGAAAGCTACTTTTTCCCTCACCCTGAATTTCTTAACTTTGAATTAATTTTGATTCAAATAGTATGTCCTCATTTCATTACTTCTTACAAGATTTTTCTCTCTTTATTTGGCTATTCATAGCTTTTTCTTTTGCCTCAAACATTCTGTCTTATATCTACTTCAATGTCAGGGAAAGTTTTACTTTTCAAAACTCTGTTATTTATATTTGTTTGCAAGAGTACAGAACCACATGAGTAGAGTTATAATTAATGTCAGGAGCCTATCATGCCTTGCCTGGTCTAGAACTGCCTTATCAAATGAGAACATTTCTCACCGTTCAATTTAGGCCTGTACTTTTGACGACATTTCTTAGAAAACGTTTCGTAAGGAAATTTCCTAGCTTCTCCACTGTCTTTGTAGACATGGATGGGATAGTTTAACCACACTCCCACACACTCTCTGAGAACTACCTTCCCACGGTTCTGTTGTTACCGCAAGAAGACCCAGTTTGCACCACATGACCTTATTCTACCCACCCATCTCCAGGCCACCACTCCCCGACTCACCCCCCCCCCGTGGCTTGGCCAATCACAGTCACTGTCTGAGACCCCACCTAGGTGGTGTACCTGAATCTTGGCACCATCTTGGTTTTTCAGCCTTCCTTATATCCACCTGCCAATAAACTCTCCTCTTTCTTTAACTATTTTGAGTTGGGTTTTTGTCACTTGAAACTGAGTCTTAATGCACTTTTTAAATATTTATATACCTTCCGTTACTGATCATAGAGAATGTCAGGTAGCATCTGCTTTCTGACCCTTAATGGTTTCTTAAAGTGCTTGTATCATTTTACATTTGCAAATCTAAGTTTTCAGAGCATACTTAAAAAATACATTTAATTAGACTTTCACAAGAATTTCATACACAAAACAAGCCATGGCAAAAGATACAGGAATCAGACAGCCTAAGACCAAATACCAGTTCCCACATTTACTTAACTGGGTGATCACTGGGAAATTATTCAGCTTTCTTGTCCTTAGTTTCCTCATCTGTAAAATGGGGACACATAGAAGACCTACATCAAAAGATGAGAATCAGGTTTTCCTGGTGGCGCAGTGGTTGACAGCCCGCCTGCCGATGCAGGGGACACGGGTTTGTGCCCCGGTCCGGGAAGATCCCACATGGCGCGGAGTGGCTGGGCCTGTGAGCCATGGCCGCTGAGCCTGCGCGTCCGGAGCCTGTGCTCCGCAACGGGAGAGGCCCCAACAGTGAGAGGCCCGCGTACCGCAATAGATGAGAATCAAGGTTCTTAGCATAGTGCCCAGTATCAAGTCAAGTAAGTATCCTATAATTATTTTCTTCGATTATTGTCATCATCATCATCAGAGGATTAGAAAGCAATGTTGTTACAGCCACTGTCATGAAGATGGGCAGATTTGTCAGCACAGGCTTATAAAAGGCAGTTGGACACACGTGAAGAGATAAACCATTATTCATCTTCTTATTTATATGGGTGAAGCACAAGAGACCCTAAGGGGAAAGGCAAACTAGAAACGAACATCTTCCTGAAAGCCAAGTAGTAGATAGTGATTAATGTAAAATAGCGACCAGCCACAGCAAAACCCAAAAAGATTTTTAAAAAATGTTGGCAGGGAATTGGTCATTAGGGAACTTGGTAAGTGTGTTTTTTCCTTCATCAAGGAAGAGGAAGCCAAATTGGGAGGTGGGGGGTGGTCTGGAAGACAGCTGTTCATAAGGACATGTAAACAGCATTTGTCCCCCAGACCCTGCAGGACATCCCTGCCTGCTGGGTATTTGTAACAATGAAAACCTTCAACAGGAAAGTTAGATTTTGAAATCAAGGTTTGCAGCACACAAGAAATTTAAAGCTGGACACAAATTATCTGAAAATTAGGAAATAGATGTTTATTTTAAAATTTATTTTATTGAAGTATTTACAATGTTGTGTTAATTTCTGCTGTACAGCAAAGTGATTCGGTTATACATATACATACGTTATTTTTCATATTCTTTTCCATTATGGTTTATCACAGGATTCTGGATATAGTTCCCTGTGCTATACAGTAGGACCTTGTTGTTTATCCATTCTATATATAATAGTTTGCATCAGGAAATAGATGTTTGTAAAGATACTTGTCGTGTCATTTTCATCCGCCCTGGTTTGGGAGAAGACGCCTACAAACCATCACTGTTATTGGTGCTTTCTTCTGTTTTTTATTAAGTTCTCCTTCTATTCACTCCTTGCGGAGGCAGATATTCTACAATATTCTGCACTTGCAGTTCTCAGAGCATTTCCTTTCTCCATGTTTACCTTCAGATTCCCGTCTTTCCTCTTTTTATAACACCTTCTACATACGTTTCATCAGGAAGTCTATTTATAGTCAAATAACCTATAAACCTGGTAGTGATCTAGTGGCAGAGACAATATTCAAATTTTAGGAAGAAGACGTTACTAAGAAATAGGATCGGGGGTAGGAATAGACAGCACTCTTCCATCAAAAGGTCCTTTACAGGATTCAGGAAATAGTTAATTCTGGAAGGCAACGTTGTATACTGGAAATTCAGAAGATCTAAGATTAAAATTGTGTTTCTGGAAAATATGCGCTATTTGACTCTTGGACAGGTCAATTACCTTCTCTGAGCCTCAGTATTTCTCCTCTGTAAAATCTGGAAAACAACAGATGTTGTAATTACTGCCTCTAATGACAGCAATAATAATAACAGCTACCAGGTACTGAATGTTGAAAGGGTACTTTACACCCGTGATCTCCCCCGTATTCTGCTTCAATCTCTGTCCCAGGACTGCATCATGTCCGCTGGACTGCATCATGTCCGTGGAATGAGGCTAGAGAACTACACTGACCAGTGTCTCTTCAACACATGCCCACAGTCGTTAAAGTCGACCTTTAGAACTGCCTGGAGATCTCAGGATCTGCTCTAAACTGTTCACATGCCACTGATCGACCCCATCCTTTCAGAGCTCAGCCACATTTCCCTCCGGCTAGGATGCCCATCTCTTCCTTTTTCCTCCTGTTGAATGGCTGGCCATCCTTCAAGACCCACCTCAAACATCCCGACCCCTAGGCAGCCTTCTGTGATTGGTCCAGTGCTCAAGGACTGCTTTCTCCTTTTTGTCACCAACGTACCATGTAATGCAATCTCCATCACAACCAACCTGTAGATTTTATTAACCTCTTTTTCACATTAAGCAACGAATGCCTGCCCCTTTCTATTTTATTTTGCCTTACACTTCCCACAGTGTCTGAAACTAGACAAATTCTTGTTGAAAATGATAATAATGTTGCTGCATTCAACACTATGTAATAATGTTGGCGCAGTTCCTGCGTTATGCTAACACGTCACATAAACTATCTCCAAGTACTCTAAACATCCCAAGGTGGCAGAAGGCAATGTAAGCTATGAAGTATAAACAGAGTTCTCAGTTACAAGCAACACAAGCTGACTCTGGTCACCTTAAAAAGGGCAAGTTAATTCCGGAGATATTTGTGGAGTGGGGAGAATGGGGGTCACAGAATCCACAGGAACCTGGAGGATGGGGCTTGGAGAATGGGTAGGAACCGAGAGAGTTCCAGATGCTCGGCAACAGGCCCAAGGGCAAGGTCTCCCATCCAAACGGAACAGCTGACGCGGACTACAGCCCAAGAGCCATCTGACCTTCAGATGCCCGCTTCATCTTTGTTTTTCTAGCTCAACTTCCAAAACCTGGGGAACCAGTCACTGGCAGAGCTTAAATCCTGTGCCCATGTAGTTAGTTATTTATTCTTTTTGGCGGTACGCGGGCCTCTCACTGCTGTGGCCTCTCCCGTTGCGGGGCACAGGCTCCGGACGCGCAGGCTCAGCGGCCATGGCTCACGGGCCCAGCCGCTCCGCGGCATGTGGGATCTTCCCGGACCGGGGCACGAACCCGTGTCCCCTGCATCGGCAGGCGGACTCTCAACCACTGCGCCACCAGGGAAGCCCCCCAGTAGTTTTGACCAGTGGGAGATAGAAGACAAATGAGCCAGACTGAGACGCCCTCTTGCTTCTCTCTACCAGGCACTGCGGGAAGGCCCGGGGTCCCCTTCTCCGCCCAGAGAAGCCGGCAGGCAGACAGGCCTGCTGAGCGCCCATGAGCTGCTCTGGCTCATGCAGAAGCAGAATCAGCCCTGGCCTCACTCTCTGCTGCCTCCCCCTCTCCCACCTCTCTTCATTCTCCTCTTCTCCGTTGCCATGGATTTCACCTCCCAGCTAGAGTATCAGCATTTTAACCTTTGCCTCTGCATCTGTGTCTGAGATGCTGGGCTCAGAACAGAGCAACTAGGGATAAGTGGGAAGTTGGTTTGGCTACAGCAGTGAGACCACGGTGTGTAGCGAGAAACTGGGGCGAGGAATTTGAGCTTGAAACAGAAGTGATGGGAAGGGATTATAGATTCTTAAGCAGAGAAACAAGAGTGAAGTCTTCCTTAGAAAAGTCTGTCTGCTGGCAGTGAACAGAAAGAGTGGAATCAAGCGAAATGGAAGGTGGGTGACTAGGGAGGTGATGGAGGTGAGGTGGGGAGAACGGAGAAGAGAGGGGATGGGGAAAAATAGGATAAAACGAGATTTCAAAAGAAGAAACACGACTTAGTAACTAATTGGATACAGATGATCAAGGAAATCGGGAATTTACATTTTTTCTTTCCAAAAACGCAAAAAACTGGTTACATGGGCAGGTGAGCCACTGGCAGAGGAAATCACGAGTCCAGTTGTTTGTTGTAGTTTTGATGTTACAAGATAGTCCAAGGGAGATGTTAGAAAAACAGCTGGAAATTCGAGACAGATGGAGAGTTCCATTCTCTCTGCATGATCGTGAAGCCACAGGCAGAAGTGAGCTCACAAAGTGGGACGCTCAGAGAGAGAGGTAGTGAGGACACGAGTGAGAACAAGGCAAGGAGGGGCTCCTGGCAGATGGCCGAAGCCTTCTGTGGAAAGGAGGTGCAGAATCATCCACGGAAGGCGAGAGCTAGAGGAAGGAGATTCGAGGAAGGAATAGGACAGAGGATGAACTAATGGCTATGGTGAGCACTCCAGGAAGCTGTAGGGAAGACGAGTGACACCCACTTTACTGAGCAGTCATGACGCCAGCTGCTTAACCCTCACGTGCAGAATCAACATTTCATTTGTTGAAATGATTGTTCATTTCAATCGTCCATTTCAAGGGTAAAACAATAAGAGGCTCCGAGAGGTTAACCAACTTGCTCAAAGTCACACAGCTAAAATGTATATCAGTTCGTTTCTGCTACGGTCACAAATCACCCCCAAACGTAATGGCTTAGAGCAATAATCATTTATTTTCCTCCAGACGATTCTGTGGGTTGGCAGGTGGTCCAGTTCAGCGGGGAGCTTTTCCTGCTGGTCTTCCCTGGCCATGTTCACAAGGAACCAGTGATTTACGGGGTGCCACGGTCGGGATGCCTGGAGCTAAACCACAGGAAAGCAGCATGGTCCGAGGATGCTAATAGATTCCGTGACTTAGAAATTAATAAATTTAGAATAGATGAAATTGGAATGAGAAAAAAATATCCAAAGTAACAGGAACGGAGAGCGAGTCTAATGTGTGGTAGAGAGCAGCTGCCTACAGCACATGGTAATAACAACAATGATTAGAGCTAATGGCTGTTGAGCATTTGCAGTGGGCCAGGCACTGCTCTGAGGGCTTTTATGCATGATCTCATTTAATCCCCACCGCAATCCGATCCGGCACGGTCGTTAGCTTTATCTTTCAGAGAGGAAACAGGCTCAACATGCCTGGTAGCTTAACCAAGATGAATCCAGGCAGAGGGGTCAGGAGTTTGGAATTTGGAGGAAAGGTTTGATTGAGTGATTACAGTCTTGGTGTAGATGTCTTAGAATAATGAATTCCAGGACATGAGCCTGTTGGATGCTGACTAATACAAAGAAAAGTTTTAAAGGTAATGAGGACACAACTATGAGCCGAAGATACTGAAGGTCATGAACTTGGCTGTGGAAGTCAAAAAGAATAACGATGGATAGATAATAAGGCAAAAAATTAAAAAAAGAATGCAGACCAAGTCCTGAAGTCTCCAGTAAAACACAGGATGTGAAAAGTTTATACAATACTGTGAAACAAAAATAATAGACAAACACAGGAGAGGACGTATTCTCTGGACATGCCAGCTGTACGGTAGTAACAAACAACTCCCGAACCTCAGAAGAGAAAATAACCGAGGTATCTTTCCTGACCAACCATGGTGGGTTAGCTGTGGGTTCTGTTCACCCTTGTAACTCAGGTATCCAAGCTGACGGAGGCTTCATTCAACGCCTGCTTCCACAGGGAGATCAGCTGGGTGCTTTGTGACCACCTAGAGGGGTGAGATAGGGAGCGGGGGAGGGAGATGCAAGAGGGAGGGGATACGGGGATGTATGTATACGTATAGCTGATTCACTTTGTGATACAGCAGCAACTAACACAACATGGTAAGGCCATTATACTCCAATACAGATGTTAAAAAAAAACAAAACCAAAAAACACCTGCTTCCATAATCACTGTGTCCGCAAAAGAGGTACATCGCAGGCCAGCTCTTAAAGTTTCCATTTACATGTTTTGGGCCAAAGGCAAGTCACTGGGCCATACTAGCCTCAGGGGAATCTTACTGTGTGCCTGTAAGTGGAGAAGACCCAGAAATACTTGGAGAAAGGCTGCTAATGACAACCGCAGATACATTCTTGAGGATTCTGCTACGACATGAGACACATAACTAGAACACAGGTGTGGTATAGTCTAGGGATAGCACAGGGACACCAGCTGAGTATGCAGAATGAAATGGGGTGCAAGGGAGACAGAGCCGGGTGGTGAAGCCAGGTGAGGGGCAGCAGGATCAAAGCACAGTCGGGGTCACTCTCCAAACGGCAGCTGTGCGGATGAAAGATGCTGCAAACAGGGAAGCTTACTGTTAAGAGCAGCTTGGAGTTCTCCTGAGCTCTCTCCTATTCAGGAAACTCTATTCCGTATTAGGATGAGAAGGTTCTTTTCCTTTTGTTCCAGCCATTCTCCAAGTCTGCCCTGGGATAATGTATCAGCAATTCAAGGGTGGGGTGAGAACTTCACTGGGGAAAAGAAAGGCCTTATGTAGAAGTGGCCGGAACCCTGTTATCCCCAGGGCCCGGGGCTCCATAGCTGGGCATGTGCCAGACTGTTAGAAAAACAAACATATCAGCTGTTAATAGGCGTGTCTCCGCTGGGCTCATCATTACAATCCTTCAGAAGGTTTTAACTTCATGTTTCCTAACAACCAACACAAAAATGAAAATGCCCCAAGCTACTTAGTTTTCATTTTCTAATAAAATAAAACATGGATATTTATCTGCAAAGACAAACCTTTAAGTGTAAATACATTCCAGGATGAATTTACTATTTGTGAATTACTGGCATAACGGACAACATTTTTCGTTACAGGTTTCCAAGTGACAGTGCTCTTCAGAGATTGTTATATTCACCTACTTGAGTGTTCAGGGCACAGCTTCACATCTGTCACTCTGGGAGGGCTTTTAAGGAAGGAAAGGGAGTTTTGAGATAATGTTTGTTTGTTTTTTGATTACCTACATTCCTAAGGTATTTAGGACCTAAAGAAAGTAGAAGAATGCATTGATTATTTTTCTACTAGATTGTCTTTCTTACATATCAGATGTTTCAGCTAAGCTTGTACTAGATCTCAGTCAATTTATGCGTGAATTCTTTTACAGCTACCAGGAACGCATCATGAGTAGAGAACTTAAGTTATGCATAGTCCTGTAACTCACCCATAAAGAGCTTTGTTCCTGAAATCTAGATAGTAGCAAGGACCAGCCTAGGCCTATTTTAATGAGAACCGTTGGTGCAAGGCAGGCTTCTTAAATTTCAGCACAGACATCAGAAATGGAAGCAAAACCTATGTAGTGGGGAAAAATAAACAGATTTTAAGAGCAAAGCGGCATATTCTTTCCTCTCTGAGAGTTTGGCCAAAAATGTCCTCCCTTCAAAGCCAGCAGGACAAGCAAAGTAGCCAAGGATTGAAAACAAAACAACCCAAATGAAGGGAAGGAAAAGAGACATTTAAAGAAGGTCACTCACCACATGTGCCGGTCACAATATCACAGCTCGTTCAAGGGGAGCTTAATGTTCTCTTCCCTAAAGTGCCAGCTCATGGAGCTGCAGGATTTGCTTGAAATGTGTCCTTTCATTGAATAGCTGTTATTCAGTAACATCTACACACTTTGGGTCCTCAGGAAGGGTTCAACACGTAATTGCCTATTCATGAAAGGCTGCACTGTAATTATGAGATGATCATGTATGATTAATTCGAATAAGGATGTTAGTGTTCTCTGAAGCCTGTAGATCTGACCTTGGGTAGAAGACACACCTGGTTGTAACCCCACCTTCCTTCTTGTTAACAAACCCCCAGTTAATCCAGGTTTCAGATGGTCTGTGTTTGAGGGAAGGTGAGCTCTTTCCCCACCCCAGGGCGTGAATCTCGATAAACCCAGATCCATCAGGGAATTCTATTCTGTTCACCAGGGATTGGCTTAGATAAGGCTCGTGACTCAGTTCTTTGCTTAATCAGCATCATTGAGGTATATACGTCTACACATAATAAAATCCAGCAATTTTAAGTGCACAATATGAAAAGATCGACAAACATAAACAGCCCTGTAACCACTGCCAGGTTCACGACATACATTTTCCTCACCCCCAAAAGTTTCCTGTTGTCTTTGTGCAGTCAGCTCCTTCCCCCACCTTCTAGAAACAATTGCTCTGCTTTGTCACTGTGGATTGGCCTTCGCTAAGTCATCACGTGTATGGAATCGTACAGTATGAGGTCTGTGTACCTTATTTCACTTAACCTAACGCCCTGAGACTCTTCCATGATGCTCGGTGATTCAGTGGCCTCTTCGACACATGGCTGAGCAGCTCTCCCCTGGACACCTCTAGTACCATAATTTACTCGTCAGTTTGGATGGCTGACAGACTTTGGGCTCATACTCGCAAAGCTGTTGTGAACATCCAAGGACAAATTTTTGCGTGTCGCCGTTTCTCAGTAAATACCTAGGAGTGAGATTGCTGAGTCATAGGCAGGTATATGAGAACTCTTTAAGAGGCTGCAAAAGTGTTTCCAAAGCGGCGTTGCCATCAACAATTCTTGATTTCCAAGATTTCCGGTTGCTACACAATCTCGCTTACATTCGGTGTTGTTCCTTTTTTTCTTTTCTTTTCTTTTCTTTTTTTTTTTTTTTTTTTTTTGCGGTACGCGGGCCTCTCACTATTGTGGCCTCTCCCGTTGCAGAGCACAGGCTCCGGACGCGCAGGCTCAGCGGCCATGGCTCACGGGCCTAGCCGCTCCGCGGCATGTGGAATCTTCCCGCACCGGGGCACGAACCCGTGTCCCCTGCATCGGCAGGCAGACTCTCAACCACTGCGCCACCAGGGAAGCCCCTGTTCCTCTTTTTAATAGAAATGCTTCCAGCGGTGGGAATTCAGTGTAGTCTAATTTGCATTTACCAGTGACAACAGATGATATGATAATCATTTTTTCACGTGCTTATTTGTCATTTGTACCTCTTCTTTGGTGACATGTCTGTTCAACTCATTTGTCTTTTTTTAAAAACAAACTCAGTTTATCTTCTTAATATTGAATTGTCAAAGTTCTTTATGTATTCTGGATATCAATCCTTTAGCAGATATGCTTCAAAAACATTTTCTACCAGCATATACTTGTCTTCATTTTCTGAATCGTTACTTTTTAAATGAAAAGATTTTCATTTTTAGAACACTTTTAGATTTACAGGAAAAGTGAGCACCTCTCATTTCCTCACTCCACAAAGCTCCTTGAACACTGGTGGGCATGGAGCAGTCTTTTTCTGAAGAAACTATAGGAGAATTAACGTTAATAAAGGTAAGTATCCCAGTCCATGAAACACCCTACATCTCTCTAGGAATGTCTTCAGGGGACAAAACACCAGGTGACATAAGTGAGCTGACTCCTGACAAGCCCCCTACTGTGTTATCTGGCACATTCTATTAAATATTGTGCAAATTTAAATTAAATGAGGGAGCAAAATGAAACAAAAGAGCAAAACCCTCCCAAATAATAATAAGTTTAGTCATAATTGTCATAATTATATTTTCACTTCTAACATAGGCCTAACAATAGATTTTAAATATATATATATATATTATATATATCCTTCTGCTGGTATTGCTTATTTATTTCAATTGATGGAAAAATCCTAAAGAGATTCCCTCACATTTTGAAAGCAAGCGTCAAACATTTTATTTGGGAAGTTATTACTGTTATCCTCTTGTTTTCTAAATTAGGGATGGTCAAGAATATAATTGAGTCCTTTTGTGGAAAAAAACATGCCTGGCAAACTATGAAGGAGCTGGACTTCGCTTGTCCTAAGAACCTAATCTAACAAAGTGACTTCTTTTCCCCTTATGTGTGGAACTGGTTGAAACACGTCTACAGACCTGCTTGAGATGATGTGGAAAATGTGACAGAAAAACCACCAGAGTCATACGTTAAAGGGGACTATTTCTCAATGCCCGAGGGAAAAGAGAAAGAGTAACTCACAGCCAGGAAATCCAGGAGCGCCTTGGAAAGAGATCCAAAAAGGCCTGGTGATGGCAGACAGGGGAGATTTTGGCAGGAGTGCCAACAGGACACAAGGAAGTAGATGGCTGTGGAGGATCACCTCTGGCACACAGTTAAAATGCAGGGGGCAGGGGCTTCCCTGGTGGCGCAGTGGTTGAGTCTGCCTGCCAATGCGGGGGACGCAGGTTCGAGCCCTGGTCTGGGAAGGTCCCACATGCCGCAGAGCAACTGGGCCTTTGAGCCACAACTACTGAGCCTGTGCGTCTGGAGCCTGTGCTCCGCAACAAGAGAAGCCGCGACAGTGAGAGGCCAGCGCACCGCGATGAAGAGTGGACCCGGCTCACCGCAACTAGAGAAAGTCCTCGCACAGAAACGAAGACCCAACGCAGCCAAAAATAAATAAATTTTAAAAAGAATTTACAGAAATACAAAAAAAAAAAAAAATGCAGGGGGCAGGACAATCTCCCTATTACCTATTTTCAGGGGAGAAGACAAACATTCAAACGTGTAAGTCCCAATGATGCTCTTGGCGGGAAGAGTGGGATCCAAGCAAAATGGTGGCAGGTGGGGCCACGGGGGAGTGAGCATGGGGTGAGGGTCTCTCTGTAACTGGGGAGAAACTGAACAATGGTGATGTGTTCCGGTAATTTGTTTAAAAACTCTGCTAAGATGGCCTTTTCTTCAGAAAAAGACTGTTCCATGCCAGTCTTAGAGGAGTTTTGTGGCGTGAGGAGAGAGGGATGGTGTCCGGGGTTAGGAGGAGGATGGAGATGGAGGGAGGATGTGATGGGGGGTGGGGGTGACACAGGGGATGACGGAGAATTCCTCGGGATCAGGGAGTCTGAACAGGAAGTGACCCAGGGGCCGTGAGGGAATCCTTCAGAGAAGCTCCAGAAGAGGCGGCAGGCCCAGACTTGCTACCCTAGATGGGGTGGGGACTGCTTCATTTCAATGTGCTCTTAAAGGAAGAAACAGTCCTCAAAGGAAGGGGGATTTGAGGACATCGGTGGGACAGACACTTGGTGAAATAGATGTAAAAATCAGCCCCCTCCTTATGGTTTGTCTATTAACCTGATCAGGCCTTCACCGCTTTGCTCTTTGTGCAGTGCACAGAACTACCTTCCAGACTTTCTCTTCTGTACATCATTTACCGTGTTTGATCTTACATTTGCTTACATCAAATTCAACTGCATGTAACAGAAAAAGCAAAATAATTGTATTTTCTCACAAAGAATTTTGGAGGAGCCAGTTCAGGACTGGTTTGGAGATTCCAGAAAGTCTTCAGAATGTTTCTGCTCCATCATTCTCTCTCTGAGGCTTCTTTCTTGAAGGTTACCTCGTGGCCCAATAATGACACTGGAGTTTTGGGTGCCTGCAGGTCATCTTTGGGGAGATGACTGATGGGTGTTAGGAAATGTGGAGGGAGACTGGGAAGGGCTGTAGTGTATGAGTCACCAGCATAGATGCTGCAGCTAAAGTCGAGGGTCTAGAGGGACATGGGCTGAGGACAGCTCCCAGGGGGGCACCTGTAGTCAAGGAGAGTAGGGAGTAGCAGAAATGAGCCTACCATTGGGATGGCACCGATAATACTAATACTCAAAACTAAAAAATTTTAAATTAGGACGTTCCTTGTATATCAAAAAATGCAGACCTTTGAGTGTTCTAGAAAATTGTAGACACTCAAGATTGTCTCTCTGTAATTTCCTAGGATGCAAATGTGTGAAGCAAATTCTCTGAAATATGAGGGGGTGCCCACACAAGACTATGCATTTCTCACGAAGGCAGGGTTTTGTGGTCCCCCCACTGCAGCCCAGGGAGGGTCTGGTACACGGTGGGCATTCAATATCTGTCAAATGATAAAATGTTGTTCCAGCCAAAGATCCCTGTTTCCTCCCTCCACTCCTCCCAAAAGTCTTTTCTCTTTAAAGCTATACCCTAATCTGGAATAAATTAAGTTGAACACATGCATACGGAGTCGAAGAGTTGGAAGGGAAAGA
>NW_006786302.1:2324096-2334677 GCF_000442215.2 Lipotes vexillifer | reverse complement strand
AAAGAGGACGTGGGTCCTTACCTGTTCCGGACCACGGGCAGTTTGTTCGGGGAGCCACTAGATGGCGGTGCGTATCCACTCATCAGGAGAAACCCGCACTCAGCCAGTTTCCAAACGTCTAATTGAAATGTAACAGGTGTAAATTCCTGGATGAGATCACAAAGCCAGTCTACCATTTCATTTGTCTTTAGTAACAGTCTGACTCACTAAACAAAAAGACACTACCTCCTGATAATGGGTAGCGCCGAACACAATCAACCATCAAACCCTATCCCCCAACCCCGGGTCCTTTTCCTGAGGTTTCCCAAACAACAGCAGAAGGCTACCTTCCCTTCAGTTAAGTAGACGCCTACAATTTCCTCCTTTTCCTTCTTTCCCATCTACCTCTCTCTTCCTCAAAACCCTACTGCTGTCCTAAAAGAGCCAGAGCCCTTGACCTCTCATCCTAGGGACCCACGTCCTTCGTCAGCCACCTGCCAGGACCACCTGCAAACACCTGGCCTGACTCTGGAAGCCACCAGAGGTGACGCTGAGCTTGAACCAGGAAAATTCACTCAGCGGAGGGTTGGGGATGGGTGGGGAGGCCCACAGCCACCACCCCATGCAGCCCGACTAAGAAGTTCCCGAAGCTTGAGTGTAGAG
Organism: Lipotes vexillifer; assembly: GCF_000442215.2. Classification (NCBI taxonomy): domain Eukaryota; kingdom Metazoa; phylum Chordata; class Mammalia; order Artiodactyla; family Lipotidae; genus Lipotes; species Lipotes vexillifer. The sequence continues at coordinate 2,334,035 of NW_006786302.1, read as the reverse complement.
TCAGTGGGAGGTTGGCTGATTGTAAGACGGGAGGGACTGCTGAGGATGGACCGTGTGTGCCCCTCTGACATCGAGACCTAAACCCTCTGAGCTATGAGGAGCCGGCAAAGGCTTTCCAGGTCTGTTACGGGTTGAACTGTGTCTCCCCCTCAAGAGATATGAAGTCTTGACCTCAGTCCCTTTGAATGTGACCTTGTTTGGAAGGACATTGCAGATGTAATTGGTTAAGGTAAGATGAGGTCCAACACGGCTGGCATCCTTGGGAGAGAAGAGACACAAGCACGTGACGAGGGAGACAGAGACTGGAGCCCCGTGGCTGCGAACCAAGAGAGGGACACCAAAGATGGTCCCCAAACACCGGAGGCTGCAGGAGGCGAGGAAGGCCCCACCCCTGCACATCAGAGGGAGTACGGCCCCCTGACCCCTTGGCTTTGGACTTCTGGCCTCCAGACCCGTGGGGCAGTACCTTTCTGTTGCTGTAAGCCCCCCAGTCTGTGGTGCTTTGTGACAGCAGCCCTAGGAAATGAACACAAGGTCATTGCCATGTCTGCTGGCCACTGGAGCCTGGCCTGGAAGGCTCACCCTGGCCTCACCCCTTCCCCACTCTCCTATATGTGCTTCAGGGATGGACTCGAAGCCCACCTGTCCCTTCAGGGAGCAGCAGCCTTAGACGTCCGTCCCAGGTGTGTGTGCCTGAGCCCCGCAAGAGCAGCCATGGGACTAGCCCTCATCCTGGGACTCCTGCCGCAGGATGGGAGGGAGAACTTCACCCAGCAGCCCCTTCCTCTTCCCTGACTCCATCCTGCCCCTGCCCTGTGAGTTCCTAAACCCCACCAGGCCTGAGCTGTGGAAAGCTTTGACTTGAAGGACAGACATTTTGAGTCACAAGGGTCTTGACTTCTCAAGGTCTGAAAATGAGACGGTTCTAATCCTTGAAAGCGACAGGAAAAGCTTAGGGACATCCTCAGGCCTTGGAAATAGGGATCAGATCCTACAGGTGTGAAGACAGTGGGGTGAGAGGGGAAAAAGTTCCCCTTTCCTTGTTCTGAACAAGGTCAGTTCATTCAATAAATGAGTTAAACACATCGAACGTTTTCTCCCTACTGACTTTATTAGTTTTTGAAGAGTTGGCATCTTAAGTGATCCTAATGACACCGAATCTATCTTAATTATAACCCTTCCTCTCAGGGCGCAGAGATGTCTATTGGAGAATTTTCTAAATTTCTTAATTAACCTGTCCTGACTTTACGTTGCCAAAGATTGTGCTCTGAAACCAGTATGAGATATTCTATATACGTTACCCCAGAGTAGTTAAAAAAAATTTTTTTAACACCATAAAGCAAAAAAGTATAGCAATAACCTGCTCAGTGACTAAAGGTCAGAAAGACTAAAGAAAATAGACAACGACCAGAATTTAAAGGTCAAGGGTTATAGAGATTCATATTCTGCACACATCATTTCCAAGGGAATGTTTGAAGATAGATTTTTTTTAACCTGCCCCAAATCTAATTTTTGATGGTGAGGGTTTTATAAGCAAGCTTGAATTCATTAATATGTGGCTGTTTACTCTCTACTTTATCTTTCAAAGAAAGTAGTTAATCCTTCATCTAAACAGAGACCAGACCTGGAGTTTAATGAGCAGAGGTTTAACCGGGAGGAAAACTCGTCTTTTTCCCTGTTTCCCTTTAATCTCTGGTCCCTCTCAGCAAGAGGAGGACTTACCTGCAGATGTAATGAACCTGCAGCTCCTTCCTCCGCTCCCTTGTGAGGCCTGAGAGGGACCCACGCTATTGTCACACGGTCTTAATGGCATATCCGACTGACAAAATTAAGATGATTTAACTGCAGTGGGTCAACAGCATCCTATCTTTTCACTCCAGCTTGTCCTTTCCAGAAGTTTCTTTAAGGTCAGGTGGCATTGGGGAGGCCGTGGGCACTTTGGGGACCCAACTAAGGCAAAGTCGAGCTAATGCGGGTTCAGGGGACAGGGCTCTGAGGTGTTATTGGGGGAACCTCTGGCCTCAGGCTGGTTCTTGGTGGCTGCTGCCCGGGGGAGGGTCCCTGGGCTGCCGGGGCCGTCTGAGGCCCACATAGGTTGCCTCTCTGACCCCTCCGAGGGCCCTGGGGTCTTCGGCCTCCCCCCCACTGTGGGCCCTGGGCCCCTCTTCACCTGCATGGCTCCTGGGTACCTTCTCCTCCAGACCCTCCTGGGTGTCTCCTTGCTCTGTCCCTGGGGCCACACAGGCCACTCAGCACTCCCAAGACAGGGCTTCCTGGGAAGAGCACCCCGAATTCCTGTCTGGAGCTGCCACCAAGGCCATGCCAACCTGGAGATTATACCACTGAAACCACTGTCATTGCTTTTCTAGAACTCTGCCCCGGGTGGGTAGTAGTGGGTGGAGAGCAACAGTTCCTTTCTTTGCTTCCTGAGCTTCCCTGAGAGAGGAAATGAGGAGCCTTAGTTGCACCAGACCCCCATCAGGCCTCCCGGGCAGGAGCCCGCCCCAGTGGGGATGAGGGTTCATAACCGCTACCCTAAAGGATGCTGGAAATCCACCCAGAAACAGATTTCCTACTGGAGGAGACTGCTGACCACCTCCTGCCAGCCCTTCCCCTTAGTCCAGAGACTCAGAGAAGAAGGCAGCCTACCCCACCCCCCGGAATGCACACACACACGCACGTACATATATATACAACACAACACAGACCACACACACACAATGCGCATAAAACACGTCCAGACATGCACGCACACCAAAAACTCTTAGTAAATGAGATAATATCTTAATACGATATTTTCAAAAATCAAAATTAACATAAAAATTCCTGATGAACAACATATTAAAATTCTAAAGATCGGATTCGACCCTGTGTTTGCACAGCCTCACTTGCCTCGTGCTCATCCCAGCTCTGAAATAAAACGTCATTTATGAAAAGAGGGGGCCAGCCTGGGAGCCGTGGTTTGCTAACGTGACTTCTTTTTATAAATTTATTTTATTTATTTTATTTTTGGCCGCGTTGGGTCTTCGTTGCTGCGCGCACGCCGGCTTTCTCTACTTGCGGCGAACGGGGGCTACTCTTCGTTATGGTGCGCGGGCTTCTCGTTGCGGTATCTTCTCTTGTTGTGGAGCACGGGCTCTAGGCGCGCGGGCTTCAGCCAGTGCTAACGCGACTTTTTAAAATACTGCATTAAGATAGTATCTGTCCTGATTAATGAGTTGTCTGGAAGCCTCTTAAATTCTGTGCCCAAGGCCAGGGCCTCTGTCTCCTTACCCTGGTCCTGCCCTGGGTAGTGGAGTCAGGATCTGAACACAGAAAGCCTGGCCCTGAGCCTGTGCTCTCAAACACTGGGCTCGCCTTCCCTTAAAAGGCCTGGAGGGGAAGGAGCATTGCGCCATCCTTGAGGTCAGAGACCTGGGGATGTGAGGAAGCCATTCCTTCATTTACCCGTCCTGGTCCTGGCTAACTTGAGAAAACATCTCTACATGGCCTACACTATGCTCTTAAAAATTATTTTTTAAACTGGCTCATTTTTAAGATGTGGAAACAGATTCAGTGATATCTGAAGCAATTTGCCTCAGTTTACTCAGCTGGTAAGGGGAGGGGCCAGGGTTCACCCTAGGACTCTGCTTCCAAAGCCAAGCTCTTTGACCAGGACCACCTGGAGTGCTTGTAATCTATGATACGTGTATTTAGTGAAATTAGACAAATGTAGGCCTGGAATAGAGATTTTACCCTGAAATGAAGCCCAAGACACACAAAGAGATAAATAGAGACATAGGCAGAGATGGGTGGGGGTGGGGGGTGGGGGGTGAGGAAAGGTGGGGGAGGGATGTAAGGGCGATGGGGCAGGCCCCGGAAGGATGCTGTCATTAGCAGAGGACGTTTGACGGACGGTACAGTTTGTCCTTCCATCTCAGGGACAGCCCTGTGAGGTACACAGAAGAGATGGTACAGGTGGGAAGTGAGAGGTGAGACGATAGGTGACTCGTCCAAGGTCAGGCACTCAGTTGTGATGCCAGGACCTGCCGGGAGGCGAGCCTGGCGGCCTCAGCTCCAGGCCTGCTGCTCTTTCTATTTTATCAGACGACTGTGTTTGGGAAAGAGACAGGGTTGGAGATGCGTGGTCATTAGAGCCTCCATCTGAGCTTGGAGTGGGGACCGTCGAGCGAGGAGTCGTGGAGGCTGACAGCAATGATTTTCCAAATCCCCTCAATGAAGAGATGCCTCTCCCTCGCCCCACCAACCCCACTTCCTTTAAAGCTCAGCTCACGGGCCTGTTGATTCCTGGAGCTCCTAGAAACCCCTGCTTCCCACCCCGGCCTCTCCTATGTGACCTTCAACTCCAGGAATGCTGGAGGTCTTTGAGGGCTCAGGAGAGAGTCTGATAACATTAGAGCAAGGACGCGTTATCTCCCAGGCACTGAGGTTGGGTAACTTGCCCAAATCCCTTGCAGAAAAGTGCAGAGCCAGCGCCCGCTCTCTCCAAGCCAGGCTCTCCCCCGACTGAGACCTGGAAGGAGGTGTCTCCAGTTGCCAGCTCGCTGTCGGCATTACCATGACTCCAAGGTCCTCCCCGAAGTGTTTACTGTTCCAGGAAACTCTCACCCAGGAAGCTGCAGATTACTTTGGCTTCCCAAACCTTCTTCAGAGCCTCATCAGCTTTTCAATCGAGAGCATCAGAAATAGCTGACACCCCAAGACGCTTGCAACCTCTGCCTCTCGAGCCCTTGCCTTGCGGTGCCCAGCCGTCCTAAGGAGTGAGGTTAGTGAGCTCACCCGACCTTAATCCAGGCTCCTTCCCATGAAAACCTACCTCAACCAGCCTTCAGAATCTCAGGGAGGATCCGGCTTTGGCCTCCTTCCTCTGACTCTCCTTTCCGCTCCCCCACAGTAAGAATAAACACAGCCGGGTCTGCCAATCAGCAGATTGTTTGGGTGATATTTTTTGCGGAACTGGAATTTGATAACAGGAAGAAAAGAGGAAAAGAGAAGTAAGAGTTCCCTGTGCTATACAGTAGGTGCTTATATCAATAGTTATTTTATATATGATAGTGTATGGGACAAGAATCTAAAAAAAAAGTGGATCTATGTGTACGTATAACTGATTCACTTTGCTGTACACCTGAAACTAACACAACATTGTAAATCAACTATATTGCAATAAAAAAATACCAGTATAAAAAAAAAGAGAAGTAAGACAAAGAAGGACGAATAGGGACATTTCACTGGGGACCAGGGACCAGCTCATGCAGCAGCAGGATATCCTGGGACCCTGGGCCCACAGGGAACTCGGGCCTTGATAGACAGCGGAAGTGGAGGCAGCTACATGGAATCCCAGGGTTAAATCTGCGGCCCTCCTGTGGCCTGTGTAGGCAGATCACAAACTTGGTTCCCCAACCGCCAGGTGGAAGCGAAAGCTGCGTCTGCTAAAGAACCATCTTTCAGTCTCCTTTCCAGGAAAGGTTCAGGGTTTCAGGTTCCACAGCCCACGTCTCCCTCCCCAGGATGCTGTCCGTCTGGCCAAGGGGAGCCTGCTGAGCCCCAGGGCCTCGACGGTCCTCAGCCATGGCCACTACTCACTGTGCGGGCATCTGCTGCCAGTGGTCCAACCCCGACTCAGCTGGGCCTGGTGTGCTCCCTGCTAGCCTGGCCTCACCGCCCTCTCCCAGGAACAAGGTCTGACCTTGACTCCCATTTGCCCCCTGCAGGGAGACCAATCCGCGGTCTTCCTAGAGTCCGGCCTCGTCTGCCCGCCCAGGGTGACTGTCCTCCAGCGTGGGTGCTGCCTGCCCCGCCCTCCGCGGGGCCCACACAGCAGAAGCCCCTCTCCAGCCCAGCTCTGGACTCATGGCTCGCAGGCAGAACCCCTACACTAGATCGAGGTCTTGTGGAGGTTTTCTGCCCAGAACCCCAGAATGTCCAGACAACAAATGACCTGCCGTCAGCCTCCCCTCAGCCTGTTCACACATCATCCCTTCTCCAGACATCAGCCAGGAGAGGGAGGCTGGGGCCTGTGTTACCACCAACTGGGCGCTCAGCCAGCAGAAGCTTATTGTCTCCCAGTGCGGGTGCTCGAAGTTGAAGAGCAGGGTGTGGGCAGGGCTGGCTTCCTCCGAGGCCCCTCCCCTGGGCTTGCAGTTGGCCGTCTCCCCCCTGTGTCCTTCCCCCCTGTGTCCTCACTGGTTGTCCCTCTGTGCCTGTCTGTGTCCTAAATGCCTCTTTTTAAAATTTTTTTTCCTTTTTGAATTCCATTTTACTTTTTTTTTAAATATATACAGCAGGTTCCCATCAGTCATCCATTCCACACATGCTAGTGTATACATGCCAATCCCAATCTCCCAATCCATCCCCCGCCCCTGCTTTTCCCCCCTTGGTGCCTCTCTTATAAGGATACCAGACATACAGGATCAGGGGCCACCCATAGGACCTCATTTTACCCCAGTCACCTCTTTAAAGGCCCTGTCTCCAAATGCAATCACACCCCGAGGTGCTGGGGGTTAGGACGTCGACATATGAAATTGGGGTGTGGGACACAATTCAGCCCCAAGAACACGGCTCTTCTCTGCTGTTTCCCTCACGTTCCATTCTGTTCTCTTCCAATCCCCAGGGGCCAGAATCCCCACCTGCCCATTTCTTTTTTCTTTCCAGATGGGAGTTTTCTCATCACGTCCTCTTTCTAATCTGCCGTCTCCCCTTCCATAATGGGGAAAAGGTGACCGTGGGACATGACTTTGAGGGGAAAGATGAAAAGTCCTTTGACTTCACATTGTCAAAGTCTTCCCTTCCTTAGCTTTACGTGGAGGTCGAGGATCCCCGTGGATAAGCCTGGCAAGATGGTGAGGAAAGGAGGTTGATAGAACCGATGAGCAAGAGGAAGGGCAGGGCCTCCAGCAAAGGAGGGTGAGCTCACCTGGGCTCCAGGATGCCCGGTGCTCTGCTCCCTCAGCCTTTCCTGCCCGGGCCCCTGCGGCACGTTTACATCCTGGGAGGAAAGGCTCTGTGCCAGTGGGGAGAGTTTGCTCCCTGCTTCCATAACCATTTGGACCCCAGGAGAAGATAGGACCGTAGAAGAGGGAGCCTTTTCCCCACCTGGAGAGACTGCTGGGGCTCTCAGATTCTAGAACAGCGGGAGCACTTCCCAATGGGGCCAAGATTCCACAGTGAAAAAATGGGTCTAGCAAGTCACTGAAAATCTCAGTGATCATATGAGGGCTTTGGCACCCTCAAGCTGTGAGGGTTAGTGATATCCAGATTCTTTGAAGTGGATTGGAAAGAAAAAAAGTGAAAAAAAAAAAAAAAAAAAAGGAAGCTAATCGACAACATTTTCGTGGTAGTTTGTTCTTTAATAGGCAGTATTGAGACCCTTTACCATGTCCCTTTTGACCTACCATTCCTTTCGACTGTAATGAAATGAGTTTCTTATATGGAATTTTTATAATTTTACTTTCTATGTTAGAGTAGTTAGTATTTGATGATGGGCCTGAAGCCAGCTGAACATCCTTTAGAAGTTTTCAAGGTATCTGATTGAGTTTATCAGCTTCTCTTTTGAAGCTTCTTTACTGCCTCTCTGAATGATTAGAGAGTTTTTTTAATAATTGTGCAGAGCTTGATGTGATAATGAGACAATCAGAAAGTAGCTGCACAGACAGGGCAGAGCCACTGCTGCTTTACTGAGCAATGAAGGACCAACAGCTCTCCCTAGTGAAATAACTGGGGTACTAAACGTTTCTATGAGCTAACTTAAAAACCCCATTCAAACCACACAAAGCCGGGATCAAACCTCTTTCTATTGCAGATCTTCACAAGTAGAATCAAAACGTATCAGTAAAACTTCTGATTATCAGTTAGGAATAAGTTAAACAATATATCAATTATTATATTTGTGACTGAAAGACTTTATAACATGCCCTTATTTAAAGAGTCTTAAATCTGAAAAAACAGATAAAAGTGAATTTAATTGTCTCAGAACAATCATTCATCTTAACTTATCAAAACATAATGATAAGGGCTTATTAAAAGAATAGCAAATATTGATAGACTACTGGTAAGACCAAAATATTTTGACTGGATTTTCATGAGAAATTAATAAATATGGTTAAGAAACTGCCACTAATACATTTGGGGAAAATTATAAAATGCCAAGAAAGAAACCCATATTCAACTTTTCTTTTCTCCAAGTGTGAACAATATGCTTAGTAGAGACTCTGGGATATTCATGACTGTCTTCCCTACTTGCTTCCTTCATCCAAATGGAAAGTTATTCTGCATAATTCTCAGTTAATGCACCACAGGAGAGGAGAGGTTCCCAGAAGACTTTGAAAATTAAATGGAAAGAGACCCAAAGGCCAAAATTACATGGAGCCACCAATGGCATACAGAAGTCGTCAATACGATTTGATAATCTAATGGGAAAGGCTTGATAGAGAAGAAATTACTTCTTTCAGATTCTACTAATTGTTGAATAGAACACGTATTCATGGGATTCATTCACAATCTAAGTGCATTCACTTGATGGGTTAGAGGAAAGCTCTTAACAAATTAAAATTTTAAATGTAAGCTGTATAGGGTTGGTTAACATTTAATATTAACCCACCATTTTGAGGCATTCGGTGAAAAGAACAAAGAGAATTTCAAGCTTTGAACCAGGAAGTGAAAAGTTCAAAGTTGTTTGGATTTTTCAGGCAGAAAATATATGTGGTAACCTAGGTGGGTGGGATGAGGGAGTGGGGTGGGAAGGAGGTCCAAGAGGGAGGGGATATATGTATACATATGGCTGATTCTCTTTGTTGTACAGCAGAAACTAACACAGCATTGTAAAGCAACTATATTCCAATTTTTAAAAAATCGAATAATCCATGGTTAGGCATAGAGTTTCTGATATAGAGACCTAGAAAAATGAGTTTCAAAGCAATTGGTTTTCATTAACAGAATGTGATGGGTCATTAAAAACCCCATCTAAATGGGTATAATGTCTGGAATGGGATCTAAATTTGGATCCCCGCTAATGTGCAGCAGTGGTTATTTGGGCCTCTCTATCCTCCCAAGCCTCTTCAAATGCACCTGTCCTGGCCACGGAAATGCCTGGAAGTGAGGAGAGCTTGCTGTTTCCAGCTCAGGAGTTAATATCCTGTCTCCCACTTGCCTGCTTTTAATCCTTTGTGTCTCTCTGGTGACCTTGGTTCTTTGATTCTGTTGTTTTTTCTCCCCTCTCTCTACAATATTTGCTCTCAAAAACTTACCTATGGGGACAAAAAAAGGAAGCATATTTTCCCAAAGTAGTATCTTTTCAATCATTGTGAATGAGACTATGTTGACATAATATAATCATTGTTGAGATAACAATGAAAAGACAGTAGAAGTCTTGTGATTCCAACACTCGGGGGTGCGAGAGACCCTGACCAGTTCTTCCATTTACATAAACTAAGTCTGCTGGGCTACAAAATAATTAAATGTATTGACAAACTAATAAGAATCTTAAGAAAATGATGCAAACGAACTTATTTACAAAACAGAAATTGACTCACAGACATAGAAAACAAACTTACGGTTACCAAAGGGGAAGGGCGGGGGAGGGATAAATTAGAACTTTGGGATTAGCATACACACACTACTATATATAAAACACATAAACAACAAAGACGTGCTGTATAGCGCATGGAACTCTACTCAATATCTTGTAATAACATATAAGGGAAAACAATATATATATTAAAATATATATATATATATATATTTAAAAAAAGAGAAAAACAAGTCTTAAAAAAAAAGAAATTAAGGCCAAAAAGTAAGTGAAAGTGGAACGTGAAATAGAAAGTACATTGCAAGCAGGTTTTAGCCCTGGGCTCATTTGCCAAACCTGGTGCCTTGGTCTTTGGCTTTTATGGCTGGTCCAAGAAGGAGAATCTAATAGGAGACCCCCTTGGTTTTTTTTTTTTT
>NW_006786302.1:2317056-2323644 GCF_000442215.2 Lipotes vexillifer | reverse complement strand
AAGCCCCCGTGAGTAAAAAAAAAAAAAAAAAAAAAAAAGAGAGAGAGAGAGATAATTGTTGTGGATTTTTCAGAACTAATAAAAAATTTCAATTCAAAGTTTAAACCCAACAATTTCCAAACACAATTAAAGAGAAAAGAAATCCACATTTAGTTGCATCCCAATGAGACAAAGCGATCTTCTCAAAAGCTAGAGAGAAAACACATATTATCAACAATGGCATGAGATTTATTCTGAGATCTGATTTTTCACAGGCAACTGTGGGAGGCCCAGGAGAGTGAAACTCTATTTTTAGCGCACTTAGAGAAAATAGATGTCAACTTAAATAATTTTCAGATCAATAAAAAAGCCAATAGGGCTTCCCTGGTAGCACAGTAGTAAAGAATCTGCCTGCCAATGCAGGGGACGTGGGTTTAAGCCCTGGTCTGGGAGGATCCCACATGCCACAGAGCAACTAAGCCCGTGTGCCACAACCACTGAGCCTATGTGCCACAACTTCTGAAGCCCGCACGCCTAGAGCCCATGCTCTGAAACGAGAGAAGCCACTGCAATGAGAAGCCTGTGCACCGCAACGAAGACCCAACACAGCCAAAAATAAAAAAATAAAGTACATAAAACAAAAAATTATGTAAAAAGCCAATAGCTTTTGTTACGGAAATTCTGAAGGAAGTGTTTCATGAAAAGGAAAAGGACCCCAAATATAGATCTGAGACGTAAGAGGGAACACTGAGAAAGCATACATTTATGCAAACACTGGCTGTATAAAATAATATCAATCAACCCTGTCGGATGAAATAAAAACAAGACAGAAAAAGGCACTACAAAAAAAAGGAATAATCAAAGTTATGGTGTTCCAAGTTTCTTGTATCATTTAGCAAAACTATGGAGCTATTGCTTGGCTTTAAACTTGGTTAAGTTAAATAATATGTCAACTGTGGAGTTGGTGAGAGACACGGGTGGGATTCCCAAGGTCGTGGTAATTAGTCATTTCTTAATCTAAGCTGTGGGCACACAGTTGTGCATTGTACCCCTCTTCTTTTCTCTTACGCATCTTGGTATCTGCTCAGCACTATGAATTAGCCAGGAGAGAGGTGATTAGAAAGTTGAGTGAAATGCAATACCGCCTTCAAGGTGCTTTCTCTGCAGTGAAGGAAATACACATGTAGGAACTGAAAAGCCACTAGGAATTTGCACATCAAATATAAAGTGATAGGAGAGGGCAGAGAGCAAAATGGGGCTCATTAAGTGGCCAGAGAAGATCTGTAAAAGGGGGTGGCCCTGGAAATGAGGCTTAGAGGAAGAGTGCCTGCAATGGGGTGGCTGATTCTAGGTAGGACCTGGTGAGGAGAGGCCCTGGAGTCACATGGAGCAGACAGAGAAGAGAGTCGTCATTACAGATGGGAATACAGCTGAAAACATATAAAGGGGATGAATATTCTGTCTAGTTCTCAAATTGAATTGACCAGTTTGGGGTAGGTAATTGAAAATAAAAGCACTGATTGTTAGTGATGCTTTACCCACTTTTCTTCATTTCCTAGAAAGACTCTGATTGGAAGGCCAACACCGTTCCATTCTCAGACATCCCTATTTAGCAAGGAATCTGCCCTTTGATACAACTTGAAAATTTCTTCATACCCCTTGGTAATTTTTGCTCCTCTCTTCTTTCCTTCCTTTCTGATCTAGAAGAATTTTCTTCTTTTTCCCTCTCTTAGTGCATTGTCAAGGACCTTTAGTAAATGTTGAATAGAAGTGGTGAAGTGGGCATCCTTTCCTTGTTTCTGATCTTAGGGGGAAAGACTTTAATCTTTAGCCATTGAGTGTGATGTTATCTGTAGGTGTTTTCTAGATGTTCTTTATCAGGTCAAGGAAGTTTCCTTCTATTAGTTTGTAGACAGTTTTTTTTTTTTTTAATCAGGAATGGATGTTGAACTTTGCCAAATGATTTTTCTGCATTTATTGAGATGATCATGTAGTTTTCTTTTTTAGCTTGTTAATATGTGGACTATATTGATTGATTTTCAAATGTTAAATCGACCTTGCATTTCTAGAATAAAGCCCACTTGGACATGATATATTATCCTTTTAATATATTGCTTGATTAAATTTGCTACAGTTTTGTTAAGGATTTTTACATCTATGTTCTTGAGGGTTATCCGTCTGTAGTTTTCTTTCCTGTAATACTTTTGTCTGGTTTTGGTATCTGAGTAATGCTGGCCTCATAGATGAGTTGCTAAGTATTCCCTCCTCTGCAATTTCATTGAGGAGTTTGTATAGAATTAGTATTATTTCTTTCTTAAGTGTTAGATCTGCAAAGGGGTCCCCTCCAATCTGCAGCTGAGTCATATTTTCTTACTTCTTTGCCTACCTAGCATTTTCCGATTGGATAACAATAAAGTTGTGATTTTTACCTTGTTAGAGTCTGGATATTTTGTTACTATAAATATTTTTGAGCTTTGTTCTGGAATGCCATTCATTTCCTTGAAAAGGATTCTATCCCTTTGTGACTTGCTTGTAGGTTTGTTGACTGGGTACAAGCACATCTGCTTTTGAAGTTTGTCCACTACTGAGGCAATACGACATGAGTCCTTTAACTGATATAGTATACATTTTTAAAATTTATGTTGTTGAAGTATACTTGATTTACAATGTTGGGTTAATTTCTGCTGTACAGCAAAGTGATTCAATTATATATAATTTGTTGTTTACCCATTCTATATATAATAGTTTGCATCTGCTAATCTCAAACTCCTAATCCATCCCTCCCCCACCCCCTCCCCCAACTGATGTGTATAAATGGCAAGGGTTCCACTCTGGAGCAAAAACGATGGCTGGTCCTGTGTGAGTTGAAGCAGCTGTTCTCTGTAATCCTTTCCGGTGGTTCTTTTTCTGGCCTCAGGTCATTTCATGACGTGCCTATGCTGATTGGCACTCTGCAGACAGAGGGGAAGGGGCCGTTTGTAGATTTCTAGAGCTTTCTCTGTGGAGCTCTTGCCTCTCTGGTTCTCTGCCCTGAAAACTCCAGCCCTTTGACCTCCTCTTCCTCCCAACATCTTCTCCTGAACTCAGGGAGGCTGCCCAGCTCTTCCTGGTTGCCCTCCCCTCCAGGTGATGGTGGGACTCACCTTGTTTGTTTCTCCTATCTCAGGAATCTCTGTCCTTTGTTTTTGTCCAATGTCTAAAGATCATTGTTTCATGGATTTTGTCCTCTTTTTTAGACATCCCATCTTGACTAGAAGTGAAAAGTCTCAAATTTACTATCTACACCAATTTCGATTTACATGATTCTGTCTTTTCTGCTTGCCTTTCCACTTCTAATCAGATGTTAGGATTTCATGAAACCAAAGTCATGTCAAGTGAGAATCCAGGGTTTGGAGGAAAGAAGGAACAGAGAATTAATCAAGTTAAAGATAAAACTAGTTCAATACCTTCACTGGGTTCCTCCTACCTGTGAAGCATCATGCCTGGTGTCAAGCAGGTATTAGACGTTTGCGTAAGCCATAGTCCCCTATGGATTTAGAGTTGAATGCAGTTAAGAAACAGATTTTCTGAGATTTCAGGATTACTCTTTGAAAGAGAGAATACCCCTACCCATTTCTTTTTTTCCTCTGCTTCTCCCTCCATTCATTTCCTAAGCCTCCTAGAAAACTATTTCCCCAGCAAGACGGCCTGTGTTTGCCACTTAGAAGCTCTGCAAGCGTCCTTCCCCGGCTGCTAGGGGCTTCCTAAGGCTTCCTACTCAACCGTTCAGCCCTGATCTGAGAAGAAACGAGGAAGCCATTAGCCGCATCCACTCAGGGATGATCTTACAAAACCTGACTCTTGTCTGCATCTCAGTTCACTTACGTGTTCTGTTTGTCCTGTAGTTGCTGATGTTTTATTTATGTTGGGCATTCGGGCAGCTGTGCTGGCCTTGTTAGAGCGGCTGGTGCCCATGCGGGAGCATTCCATTCTGCTACATTTGTGTCATACTTCTGCAACACACTGAAAGGCTGAATCTGGGAGGTTCAAGGAAATGTCAGCCCGTGATGTGTGTGAGGCTCAGCTGTGCTTCTCCATCTACCAGAAGAAACATTACTAATTGATTTGTCATTTGCAAAACCACAATCCTAATAAAAGTTTCATGAGAGAGTGCTACCAACTTTGACTGCGACACTGGTGGTCTCTGCAGGCTCCAAATCTGACATGAGCTGATTTTTAAACTTTTGCTTATTTTTTGAGCTGCGCATCGAATCATATAGTAACTTCTCCTTAACAGAAGCTTAGCCAAAGAAAGGGCTATATCTTCCTGGTGGGGGTAGTCATGATGCTCAGCTGTGCCCTCCCACGTGAAAGAGAAGCCTAGGGAGATGTTTAGAAGGAGTAGAGACAAGTGAAAACCTACTAAGTGCTCGGACCCACGTACCAAGAAGCGAACTCCTCCCTCCCCCATCTCTTCACACAGGGCTACAGTTAGGATGCAATCTTTGATTGTGTTCCTTGTGTTTATGTACCTTGTCTGGCTCCTCCGTGAGGCTGAGACCTGAATATGTGGCTTTAGGTGACAGGTGAGGTGCAGAGCAGCGGTTCCCCCAGATGGTACCCCTCACCTGCCAGGTCTGTCTGTACACAGCATCTCCATCCCTGGAACCAGCCCAGATGCTCACCTCAGCTCTGTGAGTTCAGATGAAAGCCCTTGTGAGCACTGTCAGCTTTAGCAAACATTGGGGGGTGGGGGGGTGGGGGGGTTAGATCACGTGCTCCTCAGCAAAGGACTCGAAAGTCCTACCTTGACATTGACATTGATGTTCTCCAAAGTGATTTCTCAGCCATACGGCTGGCTGCAACGTGGCCTCTCTTCTTCCCGTTACCCTATATCAGCCTCTCTGGCGTCTTTCCCCTCAAATGCCTTTCCTTTCTGTCATGGAAAGAACTTCTGCTCTGTACCGGCAACTGCCCTCCAAACTTGCATCCCCAAACTAGTCACCATTCTTCAGCAGAGCTATGAGCTGTCCAGGTAGCAGCTCCATCCTCTTCAGAAGGCAGCTGGTGGCCATCTCTTGTTTCTGATTCATTCTTTTCAATATCACTTTTAATCCAAGAAGATTTTCAAGTGATTTTCCCAAAGGAGATTCTGGTGGAGTAAATCTGCTCCATCACTTTCCATCAGAGTTCAAAGTATGCCTAGGAGATGGAAGGACCAGAGAAGGTGTTAAAGAGAAGGTGGGAATGGAGTTGGACCTTGACACAAAAGTAGACTTAATGGGTGGGGATGAAAACAGAGGACCACTTCAAGCTATTTTCTGAACTTCCAAGCTATTCACATGTTAACTCTTCCCAAATAGAAACATGACAAAAGGAGCTGATATTCTCTTCACATTCTCCATAGGAGTTGACTAGGAAGGGTTCTAGATCTTTCGTCTGGCTTTTTTAGGTCCTTCATATAGGTGATATCATACAGTATTTGTCTTTCTCTGACTTATTTCATTTAGCATGTCCTCAAGCATACCCATGTTGTCTCAAACAGCAGGATGTCTTTCTTTCTAATGGCTGAATAATATTCCATTGTATGAATACATACTACATCTTCTTTATCCATTTATTCATTGACAGACATTTAGATTATTTCCATATTTTGGCTATTGTAAAAAATGCTGCAATGAACATGGGAGTGCAGATAACTGCTTAAGATCCTGTTTCCATTTTTCTTTGGATAAATACCTAGAAGTAGAACTGCTGGGTAGTTCTATTTTTAATTTTTTTGAGGAACGTCCAAACTGTTTTCCATAGTGGCTGCACCAGTTTACATTACCACCAGCAGTACATATGGGTTCTCTTTCCTCCACACCCTGGCCAACATGTCATTTCTTGTCTTACTGATAACAGCCACTCTAACAGATGTGAGTTTTGATTTGCATTTCCCTGATGGTTCGTGATGTTTGTCTGAGGACATCTAGCTTCCATTGTTTCATTCACAGCTGACACGCTAGTGAATTCACCTGAATTAAGTTACTGAATATGCACAGATCCTTCTTTTCCTTGGTTAGGACTGCTTTGTCCTTTTCTCCATCATTCTCATTTCTAGCCTTTCACCATCTGCCACTGTTTATTTATGCTCTTCCTTATTTCCATTTCATAATTTTTAAAAATACTGACTTCTGACCACAGTTTCATACCTCCAAAGCCCTTAACTGTTTTTTTAAGCTAGTAAGGAATATTAAAAAATAATATTACCAAATAACGACATAAAATAAAAACCAAATACCAAGAGCTGTTGGGTAAACTAATAAAACATTACAACTTTTCATCCAAACCAGAATGGATCACGGTGGGTGATTTCTCAAATCCAGATCACCTTTCCTTGGCGGCTGGGTCTCTAAAAAGATCACAAAGTCAGGGAAACCCAACTGAAAACGCAAACATCCTTGTGCACAGGGAGAGCTGCAGGGTTAGTGACAGTTATCCAAACAGAGGGGGTCCTTGCGGGTGGGTGGGACTGGGAGGGGCAAGCTCACTTGAAGACCCGAAGGAGAAAGGAAATATGAGAAAGCCTAGAGAAAAGGTTTGAAAAGCGATTTAACAAAGGCCAGAAAAGAAGAAGAAGAATGAGGA
>NW_006786302.1:2314706-2316883 GCF_000442215.2 Lipotes vexillifer | reverse complement strand
GGAGGGAGAGAGAGGGGGGAGGGGGAGAGAGGGAGGGGGGAGGGGAAGGAAATAAGGAAGTACATTAGGAAAATTAGGTAGTCAACATCAAAGGAATTGAGTCTGCTTCACCTTTTCTAATTCTTCCCTTTCCAATCTACCTGTGTGTATTTACTATACTACATACCTAGTGTTTCTAGTCCTCTGTCTCTTATTCAATCCAGCATCACTGCTGAGTATCAGACACTTTGGCATCTGCTCGGGCAGTGGCACCAGGATGTGGACCCTGCCCTGAGCAGCAGCCAGAAGGAGGAAGCGGTGATGGGGGAGGGCAGGTGGGACACTGAAGATGTCATTGCAGGGCCGAATAGACTTTTGACAGGGTAATGGTTTTTATTAACTAATTACAAGGCTTAACATAATCCCAAGAATGACATTTTACAGGTTTAACAGATTCAGCAGTTCTATCAACTAGCTAGATTAGCCCCAATGTCACAATAAAACTCTTCTGTTTACTGAAAGTCTGTAAGACATTGAGCCCTAGGCATTTTCCCAAAGAATAGAATAGACAGTGAAACTAAATGGAATAGAAAATAAATGGAGAAAAGCAGGGGGTGGCGAGGGAACAGGAGGGAAAGAACAAAATAGAGAAAGTGCATGGAGTAAATATGAAAAAGGACGCAGGGTTTGATGACTACTGAGAATAAGAGCTGGAGGGATTTGGGAAGGTTATCGTCTTTGAAAGTCATTGTAGGAGCACATTTGCACTCAGAATCAAGTTGACACAGCAGCCTCTTTTCCTACAAGAGTATTCAAGAAAGATTTCGTCTTCAGCACCTTCAACAAGCTTCATTTGAAATGGCGTAACCACAGTCAAGTCCTTCCATATAACATCCTGCCAAAAAGTTTCACAACTATCTTTTTGGAGCCAAGTAAATTATTTTTAACCAGTAGACACCAAAGACTCTCTCAAGTAGGTCATCAAACAGAAGTCTGTGTTCTTCCACTGCTGATTCTAACCTCATAATTCAACACAGTTGAAAGGTCTAAACATCAACAATGAACATACAAAATGCTTAACAAAAACCTAGCTCCTAAAGTGGGGAGGACTCCCGGGTCTCTGGTTTACCACCTCTGGATTTATAGATAGTTGAACTGAGATTTGGTGCCCTTGAGTGATGCTCTCAGAGCTACACAGCTGATAGCAAAGCAGGGGTTGAACTTGAATCCCAGCATCCGGACTCCTGACAGCAGCATCCCCCCCCCACCACACCGCCCTCTCCTCGTGAAGAAATAGTTTCAATCTCCTCTTTTTCTGCAGCCCCTCTGCTTTCAGGATTCTCCCGAGATTCCATATAAGGTCATAAGAGCAAGACGCGTGCATTGAACAGTCTGAGCTCAGGCACAAAAGTGAAGTGTTTTTATTTTCTCCAACTGCTGCCTTTAACTATGCTTTCCTCTTCCTATCGCTTAAACACATCTTGGGTAAGTTCCTCAGTTCTTTTGTTCATTTTATGTATTAAAAAATGTCCAGTACCATTTAAAACTTCAATTTCTTGTCTTCTTGCCAACCCACCATTGAATGATTCTTACAATTTACTTCACACTGAGAGAATAATTGCAACTTATTTAATTGTTCATCTTTACCATTTTTGTTCCATTACTTAAAAAAAATTTAAACACTTTAATTTGAAATAATTTTGGACAGAGACAAGTTTCAAAATGGTACAAACAGTTCCTACATATTCTTAGCCCATAATCCCCCAATGATAATATTTTACTTCTTTGGCTTTATTATCTGGTTTTATAGATATATTATATTTTAAAAATACACTTATATGCACATTTTCCTAACCATTTGAGAGTAAGTTGTAGACATTATGCTTCTTTGCTCCTAAATACTTCAGTGTGTATTTCTTTTTTAAAAATGACATTCTCCTATATAACCATGCAATGATTTTCAAAGCATAAAATTGACATTGATGCAACACTACGATCTAATCTACAGGCCTTATTCAAATTTCAGGATTATCTCACTAATGTCCTTAAAATAAAATGAGAAAATTAATTTCTTTCTGGTTCAAGATCCAATCAAGCATCACTCATTGCATTTAGTTGTCGTTTCTCTTTTGGCTTCTCTTATCTGGAACAATTCCTTAGTCAGGTGTGGGTGTGTCCAGGCAGAAGGTGGGACGTAA
>NW_006786302.1:2310750-2314662 GCF_000442215.2 Lipotes vexillifer | reverse complement strand
GGGTGGGCTGCGGATGGACCACAGAGGGCTCGGGGAGGGTAGCATGAGGTGCCCTGCTACTCGCTTTGCTAGTGTCATCCCATCCATCCTCACTACAGGCCAGTGAGGAGGAAGCATAATCACCATCTACAGATGGGGACATGGAGGGGCCGCACCTCAGCTGCCCAATGTCCTGTGACTCACAGGAGGGTGGGACCAGGACCTTCCTCTCCATAGGAGTTGACTAGGAAGGGTTCTAAATCTTTCGTCTGGCCTCCTCTGAGAGATGGACTAGACTCGGCTTGTGGGACCAAGCTTTGTTCAAGGAACTGCTGCCATGGCAGTTAGATCAGGGATTCTGAAAAAGCAAAACACAAAATACTGAGCTCATAGATACAGAGAACAGAGTGGTGGTTGCCAGAGGTGAGGGTGGGCGACATGGGTGGAGGGGGTCAAAAGGTACAAACCTCCAGTGATGAAATAAATGTCCTGGGGATAAAATGTACACCCTGGTGACTAGAGTTAACATCGTGTTGCATGTTTGAAAGTTGCTAAAAGAGTAGATCTTACAAGTTCTCACCACAAGAAAACAAAATTCTGTAACTATGTGTGGTGATGGGTGTTAACGAGACTCAGTATGGTGATCACGTCACAATATGTACGGATGTTGAATCATGTGGTACACCTGAAAGTAATATAATGCTATATGTCAATTATAGGTCAATAAAAACAATTCTGGATTATGTGATGAGCCCATGCACACAGGACGCGGGTAAATGGAGGGGTGCGTTAAACAGACAAATGTCAAAATATAGTAACAGAGAAGCGATTAAAGGCAAACGGGATAATACTACTGAGCCATAAAAAAGAACGAAAGTTTGCCATTTGCAGCAACATGGATGGCCTTGGAGGGCATTATGCTAAGTGAAATAAGTCAGACAGAAAGACAAATACTGGATGATATCACTTCTATGCAGAATTTAAAAAATTACAACAAACTAGGGAGTATAACAAAAAAAGAAACAGACTCACAGATGCAGAGAACAAACTGTGGTTACCTGTGGGGAGAGGGAAGGGGGAGGGACAGTGTAGGGGGAGGGGAGTAAGAGGTATAAACTATTACATATAAAATAAGGTACAGGGCTTCCCTGGTGGTGCAGTGGTTAAGAATCTGCCTGCCAATGCAGGGGACATGGGTTCATTCCTTGGTCTGGGAAGATCCCACATGCCGTGGGTCAACGAAGCCCGTAAGCCACAACTACTGAGCCTGTGCTCTAGAGCCGGCAAGCCACAACTACTGAGCCCGCAAGCCACACTACTGAGCCTGTGCACATAGAGCCTGTGCTCCCCAACAATAGAAGCCACCACAATGAGAAGCCTGCACAATGCAACGAAGAGTATCCCTTGCTCGCCACAGCTAGAGAAACCCCACGCACAGCAATGAAGACCCAACACAGCCAAAAATACATTTAAAAAATTAAATAAATAAAATTTTTTAAAAAGTAAAAATAAAATAAAATAAGCTACAGGGATATATTGTACAACATGGGGAATATAGCCAGTATTTTATAACAACTATAAATGGAGTATAACATTTTAAAATTATGAATCACTATATTGTACACCTGTAACTTATATAATATTGTATATCAACTATACATCAATCAATCAATCAATAAAAACAATACACAAAGAAACAAACAGGAAAGTCAGGTGCCTTCTCTTGTTTTTTTTCCCTCACATCAGATTTCCATCAGCGCCCAGATGTTTGTTCGTTTCAGTGAGCATTTATTGAGCACCTACTGTGTCCTCAGAATTGTTTCAGGGATCTGGGGAGATAAGGAGCTTGAAATCTACCTGAGCTGAAGGAACAGACTAAGACAGTGAACAAATCTGCGGATAAGCGAGTTTGGAAGAGGAGCCTGACTTTGAGGGAAAGCATTTGTGCTTGGATCTGCCCCAGGACCCCCTTGCTCACCAGGAGAACATGCTGTGACCTGGAAAGAGCTGACTGTTGGCACAGCTTGGCTAAGAGGAAGGTCCAGGAGAGGAAAGGACCAGGCTCGCCCTGCACAGATGAAGTTCCTGGCACTCGAGCCCCGGGGCAGCTGTGGAATTGGCCATCTTTCCTGTGCTCTGTCTAGTATCCATGCATGGGCTACCTATGGAGATGGGTCCTATGCGCTTTATGTGTATTAAGCCATTTAATTCTCACAGCACCCTTATAGCACCCAAGTGGAGTGATTATCTCCACTTGACGTATGAAGAAATGGAAATACATACAAGCTAAGTACCTTGTCCTGGTTCACATGACCTTTCAGTAATAAATCTAGGATGACAACACAAGATGCTCAGCCCTGGCAACCAGGGCTCACGACACTGACCACCAGGCTGGGCTGCCTCTCACTGCAGTGGCTCTGAGCTGGCAGGAGGGGGCATGCTCTAATCAGAGTAGTAATAAGCCACTTTACTAAGAAGAAAAGCTGTGCAGAGGGATGCTGGCTAGTCACATGGTAGAAAGAGAACAGGATTTAGATCAGAAGACCAGGTGTTGACTGAACTCTGATACTAACTAGTTATGCGTCAGTTAACCCCACTGACTCTCAACTTCCTCATATTTAACCTAAGGTTAACAATATCTACCTCATGAGTCTTCTGAATATCAGATAGACTGTATAACTGTGTCTAAAACAGCTCCTGGCACTAAGTAAATACGCAGTAAACAGAAGGTGAGTGAAAGATCAGTGAGAGATGCTTCATAGACACAGGTCTGATTGCCCTTGACGAGAGTGTGAAGTTCATGAACAAGGACAAAATAAGTGTCAAACGTGTGGGGATGTTCAGTGAATGAATCTAGGGGTGTCTATTGGGGGGGGGTGGTCTTTGTGTATAATAGCTGCCATTCATGGGGCAACTGTCATTTACTGAGGTCACCATGAACCTTCAATGTACCATTAATAACCATGAATTAAGGCATTTTGTTATGTACATTGTGTTTCACCGTTACATGCATTTTACAGATGCTTAAGCAGGGACTGTTCTGAGACATGGTGGTCCAGCCACCGTGCAGATGTCTATGAAACCTAGCAACAGGCAGGCTTTGCTGCAAAGATGTGGCCAACTTAGCCCCAGAGCTCCTGCCTGAAGCTATGCTATTGAGGAAACCTGGGCTAAAACAGATGAAAAGAATTTTTTTTTGGTACAAGAAAATACGTTGAAGTAGATATGTATAGGAAAAAGCTCGAAATTTACATATGCAAAACATTAACTGGATTGTCTCCATACTTTTCTATACTTTCTATTTTAAAAACTTTAAATCAATAAAATGGTTATTTTAGCAAACGGTTGAAACAGGCACATTTTTTTCTTCCAAAATTAATAGACATGATCTTTAGACAAGCTGAAAAGCCATAGTGACAATAAAGAGGTTTTCAATGGATGTCCCATTAGTGTAAATTCAGGAGAAGCTCTGGATGTTTTCATAACATACTATTTTATACTCTCCTCGTTTCAGTTGTATTTTATTTAGGGTTAAGGAAATAAGAAATGTTGATTTTCATATGTTGAACAAGAATCACTTGGAATATATAACAATGTAGTTAACATGGTAGGTTTATTAAATATGTTTCTATAATTCTATAACTTCTTTAGGTTTTAAAGACAGTAAAATTACTTACATGCCCTGGAATTTCAAAAACCTGTCAACAATGCTGCCCTCTGAGGCTTATGCCAAACTGAAATCCACTCAGCCTCAAAGAGTCTCTTTTGGCAAAAATTGGATGTGTAGGCTTAATAGTAAGTCCCAAAGCCCCACAGCATTTCCTGCTGCTGTTTATTCCCCAGGGACCAAACTTAATGTGAGGAAAATAAAAGCTGCCTTGGATTTTTCCTGCTTTCACCATAAGGCGTTAAGTCTGACTTGCATTTCCCTAC
>NW_006786302.1:2302252-2310551 GCF_000442215.2 Lipotes vexillifer | reverse complement strand
TTCCCTACAACGGTCTCACTTGTAGTGAGAATCTTGACTCGCAGGGTAGGAAGGGGCTCCGGGAAATCACCGCCTACAAACGGCCCACATCATAGACAAGGACACGACCCAGAGACTATGACCATCCCCTCCGTGAACCTGCTCTGACTGGAGCTTGGACTGGATAACCATGGTTAATAAGAGGCATCATCCATGTTTCAAAAACTTACAAGAAACAGTCAGCTATCCACACAGCTCGTCCATTTGATATATGAGAATCTCGCTAAAGAACTGAACTATTGATTGTGGGGAAGATGGCAGAAGAGTAAGACGTGGAGATCACCTTCCTCCCCACAGATACACCAGAAATACATCTACACGTGGAACAACTCCTACAGAACACCTACTGAACGCTGGCAGAAGACCTCAGACCTCCCAAAAGGCAAGAAGCCCCCTACGTACCTGGGTAGGGCAGAAGAAAAAAGAATAAACAGAGACAAAAGAATAGGGAGGGGACCTGCACCAGTGGGAGGGAGCTGTGCAGGAGGAAAGGTTTCCACACACTAGGAAGCCCCTTCCTGGGCGGAGACTGCGGGTGGCGGAGTGGGGGGAGCTTCGGGGCCACGGAGGAGACCACAGCCACAGGGGTGCGGAGGGCAAAGCGGAGAGATTCCCGCACAGAGGATCGGCGCCGACCGCCACTCACCAGCCCGAGAGGCTTGTCTGCTCACCCGCCGGGGCGGGCGGGGCTGGGAGCTGAGGCTCGGGCTTCGGTCGGAGCGCCGGGAGAGGACTGGGGTTGGCAGCGTGAACAGAGCCTGAAGGGGTTAGTGCACCACGGCTGGCCGGAGAAAGGTCTGGAGCTGCCAAAGAGGCAAGAGACGTTTTCTTCCCTCTTTGTTTCCTGGTGCCCGAGGAGAAGAGATTAAGAGCGCTGCTTAAAGGAGCTTCAGAGACGGGCGCGAGCCGCGGCTAAAAGCGCGGACCCCAGAGACGGGCATGAGACGCTAAGGCTGCTGCTGCCGCCACCAAGAAGCCTGTGTGCGAGCACAGGTCACCATCCACACCTCCCTTCCGGGGAGCCTGTGCAGCCCGCCACTGCCAGGTTCCCGGGATCCAGGGACAACTTCCCCGGGAGAACGCACGGCGCCTCAGGCTGATGCAACGTCACGCCGTCCTCTGGTGCAACGTCACGCCGTCCTCTGCCGCCGCAGGCCCGCCCCGCACTCCGCGCCCCTCCCTCCCCCCTGGCCTGAGTGAGACAGAGAACCTGAATCAGCGGCTCCTTTAACCCCGTCCTGTCTGAGCGAAGAACAGACGCCCTCCGGTGACCTACACGCAGAGGCGGGGCCAAATCCAAAGCTGAGCCCCTGGGACCTGTGAGACCAAAGAAGAGAAAGGGAAATCTCTCCCAGCAGCTTCAGAAGCAGCGGATTAAAGCTCCACAATCAACTTGATGTACCCTGCATCTGTGGAATACATGAATAGACAGCGAATCATCCCAAATTAAGGAGGTGGACTTTGAGAGCAAGATTTATGATTTTTTCCCCTTTTCCTCTTTTTGTGAGTGTGTATGTGTATGCTTCTGTGTGAGATTTTGTCTGTATAGCTTTGCTTCCACCATTTGTCCTAGGGTTCTATCTGTCCTTTTTTTTTAAAAATTTTTTTCTTTTTTCCCTTAAAAATTATTTTTTTATTTTAATAACTTTATTATATTTTATCTTACTTTATTTTATTTCACTTTATCTTCTTTCTTTCTTTCTTTCCTTCCCTCCTTCCTTCCTTCCTCCCTCCCTCCCTTCTTTCTTTCTTTCTTTCTATCTATCTTTCTTTCTACTTCCACTAATTCTTTCTTTCTACTTTATCTCCCTTTTATTCTGAGCCGAGTGGATGCAAGGCTCTTGGGGCTGCAGCCAGGAGTCAGTGCTGTGCCTCTGAGGTGGGAGAGCCAACTTCAGGACACTGGTCAACAAGAGACCTCCCAGCTCCACATAATATCAAACAGCGAAAATCTCCCAGAGATCTCCATCTCAACACCAGCACCCAGCTTCACTCAACGACCAGCAAGCTACAATGCTGGACACCCTATGCCAAACAACTAGCAAGACAGGAACACAACCCCACCCATTAGCAGAGAGGCTGCCTAAAATCATAATAAGTCCACAGACACCCCCAAACACACCACCAGATGTGGAACTGCCCACCAGAGAGACAAGATCTAGCCTCATCCACCACAACACAGGCACTAGTCCCCTCCACCAGTAAGCCTACACAACCCACTGAACCAACCTTAGCCACTGGAGACAGACATCAAAAACAACGGGAACTACGAACTTGCAGCCTGCAAAAAGGTGAACCCAATCACAGTAAGATAAGCAAAATGAGAAGACAGAAAAACACACAGCAGATGAAGGAGCAAGATAAAAACCCACCAGACCTAACAAATGAAGAGGAAATAGGCAGTCTACCTGAAAAAGAGTTCAGAATAATGATAGTAAAGATGATCCAAAATCTTGGAAATAGAATGGACAAAATGCAAGAAGCAGTTAACAAGGACCTAGAAGAAATAAAGATGAAACAGACAATGATGAACAACACAATAAATGAAATGAAAAATACTCTAGATGGGATCAATAGCAGAATAAATGAGGCAGAAGAACGGATAAGTGACCTGGAAGATAAAATAGTGGAAATAACTACTGCAGAGCTACTGCAGAGCAGAATAAAGAAAAAAGAATGAAAAGAACTGAGGACAGTCTCAGAGACCTCGACAACGCACCAACATTCGAATATAGGGGTTCCAGAAGAGGAAGAGAAAAAGAAAGGGACTGAGAAAATATTTGAAGAGATTATAGTTGAAAACTTCCCTAATATGGGAAAGGAAATAGTTAATCAAGTCCAGTTAGCACAGAGAGTCCCATACAGGATAAATTCAAGGAGAAATACGCCAAGACACATATTAATCAAACTGTCAAAAACTAAATACAAAGAAAGCATATTAAAAGCAGCAAGGGAAAAACAACAAATAACACACAAGGGAATCCCCATAAGGTTAACAGCTGATCTCTCAGCAGAAACTCTACAAGCCAGAAGGGAGTGGCAGGACATACTGAAAGTGATGAAGGAGAAAAACCTGCAACCAAGATTACTCTACCCAGCAAGGATCTCATTCAGATTTGATGGAGAAATTAAAACCTTTACAGACAAGCAAAAGCTGAGAGAGTTCAGCACCACCAAACCAGCTTTACAACAAATGCTAAAGGAACTTCTCTAGACAAAAACACAAGAGAAGGAAAAGTCCTATAATAACGAACCCAAAACAATTAAGAAAATGGGAATAGGAACATACATATCGATAATTACCTTAAATGTAAATGGACTAAATGCTCCCACCAAAAGACACAGATTGGCTGAATGGATACAAAAACAAGACCCATATATTGGCTGTCTACAAGAGACCCACTTCAGACCTAGAGACACATACAGACTGAAAGTAAGGGGATGGAAAAAGATATTTCATGCAAATGGAAACCAAAAGAAAGCTGGAGTAGCAATTCTCATATCAGACAAAATAGACTTTAAAATAAAGACTATTAGAAGAGACAAAGAAGGACACTACATAATGATCAAGGGATCGATCCAAGAAGAAGACGTAACAATTGTAAATATTTATGCACCCAACATAGGAGCACCTCAATACATAAGGCAAATACTAACAGCCATAAAAGGGGAAATCGACAGTAACACATTCATAGTAGGGGACTTTAACACCCCACTTTCACCAATGGGCAGATCATCCAAAATGAAAATCAATAAGGAAATGCAAGCTCTAAATGATACATTAAACAAGATGGACTTAATTGATACTTATAGGAATTCCATCCAAAAACAACAGAAAACACATTCTTCTCAAGTGCTCATGGAACATTCTCCAGGATAGATCATATCTTGGGTCACAAATCAAGCTTGGTAAATTTAAGAAAATTGAAATTGTATCAAGTATCTTTTCTGACCACAACGCTATGACACAAGATGTCAATTAGAGGAAAAGATCTGTAAAAAAATACAAACACATGGAGGCTAAACAATACACTACTTAATAACGAAGTGATCACTGAAGATATCAAAGAGGAAATTAAAAAATACCTAGAAACAAATGACAATGGAGACACGACGACCCAAAACCTATGGGATGCAGCAAAAACAGTTCTAAGAGGGAAGTTTATAGCAATACAAGCCCACCTTAAGAAACAGGAAACATCTCGAATGAACAACCTAACCTTGTACCTCAAGCAATTAGAGAAAGAAGAACAAAAATACCCCAAAGTTAGCAGAAGGAAAGAAATCACAAAAATCAGATCAGAAATAAATGAAAAAGAAATGAAGGAAACGATAGCAAAGATCAATAAAACTAAAAGCTGGGTCTCTGAGAAGATAAACAAAATTGATAAACCATTAGCCAGACTCATCAAGGAAAAAAGGGAGAAGACTCAAATCAATAGAATTAGAAATGAGAAAGGAGAAATAACAACTGACACTGCAGAAATACAAAAGGTCATGAGAGATTACTACAAGCAACTCTATGCCAATAAAAAGGACAACCTGGAAGAAATGAACAAATTCTTAGAAATATACAGCCTGCCAAGACTGAATCAGGAAGAAATAGAAAATATGAACAAACCAATCACAAGCACTGAAATTGAAACTGTGATTAAAACTCTTCCAACAAACAAAAGGCCAGGCCCAGATGGCTTCACAGGCGAATTCTATCAAACATTTAGAGAAGAGTTAACACCTATCCTTCTCAAACTCTTCCAAAATATAGCAGAGGGAGGAACACTCCCAAACTCATTCTACGAGGCCACCATCACCCTGATACCAAAACCAGACAAGGATGTCACAAGGAAAGAAAACTACAGACCAATATCACTGATGAACATAGATGCAAAAATCCTCAACAGAATAC
Organism: Lipotes vexillifer; assembly: GCF_000442215.2. Taxonomy (NCBI): domain Eukaryota; kingdom Metazoa; phylum Chordata; class Mammalia; order Artiodactyla; family Lipotidae; genus Lipotes; species Lipotes vexillifer. The sequence goes on along the minus strand of NW_006786302.1, from coordinate 2,305,606 downwards.
TAGCAAACAGAATCCAACAGCACATTTAATGGATCATACATCATGATTAAGTGGGGTTTATTCCAGGAATGCAAGGATTCTTCAATATATGCAAATCAATCAATGTGATACACCATATTAACAAATTGAAGGAGAAAAACCATATGATCATCTCAATAGATGTAGAGAAAGCTTTTGACAAAATTCAACACCATATATAATAAAAACCCTGCAGAATGTAGGCATAGAGGGAACTTTCCTCAACATAATAAAGGCCATATATGACAAACCCACAGCCAACATCATCCTCAATGGTGAAAAAATGAAAGCATTTCCACTAAGATCAGGAACAAGACAAGGTTGCCCACTCTCACCACTCTTATTCAACATAGTTTTGGAAGTTTTAGCCACAGCAATCAGAGAAGAAAAGGAAATAAAAGGAATCCAAATCGGAAAAGAAGAAGTAAAGCTGTCACTGTTTGCAGATGACATGATACTATACATAGAGAATCCTAAAGATGCTACCAGAAAACTCCTAGAGTATTGAATTTGGTAATGTAGTAGGATACAAAATTTGGTAAAGTAGTAGGATACAAAATTAATGCACAGAAATCTCTGGCATTCCTATACAGTAATGATGAAAAATCTGAAAGTGAAATCAAGAAAACACTCCCATTTACCACTGCAACAAAAAGAGTAAAATATCTAGGAATAAACCTACCTAAGGAGACAAAAGACCTGTATGCAGAAAATTATAAGACACTGCTGAAAGAAATTAAAGATGATACAAATAGATGGAGAGATATACCATGTTCTTGGATTGGAACAATCAACATTGTGAAAATGACTCTACTACCCAAAGCAATCTACAGATTCAATGCAATCCCTATCAAACTACCACTGGCATTTTTCACAGAACTAGAACAAAAAATTTCACAATTTGTATGGAAACACAAAAGGCCCCGAATAGCTAAACCAATCTTGAGAATGAAACACGGAGCTGGAGGAATCAGGCTCCCTGACTTCAGACTATACGACAAAGCTACAGTAATCAAGACAATATGGTACTGGCACAAAAACAGAAAGATAGATCAATGGAACAGGATAGAAAGCCCAGAGATAGACCCACACACATATGGTCACCTTATCTTTGATAAAGGAGGCAGGAATGTAAAGTGGAGAAAGGACAGCCTCTTCATTAAGTGGTGCTGGGAAAACTGGACAGGTACATGTAAAAGTATGAGATTAGATCACTCCCTAACACCATACACAAAAATAAGCTCAAAATGGATTAAAGACCTAAATGTAAGGCCAGAAACTATCAAACTCTTAGAGGAAAACATAGGCAGGACACTCTATGAGATAAATCCCAGCAAGATCCTTTTTGACCCACCTCCTAGGGAAATGGAAATAAAAACAAAAATAAACAAATGGGACCTAATGAAACTTCAAAGCTTTTGCACAGCAAAGGAATCCATAAACAAGACCAAAAGACAACCCTCAGAATGGGAGAAAATAGTTGCACATGAAGCAGCTGACAAAGGATTAATCTCCAAAATTTATAAGCAGCTTATGCAGCTCAATAACAAAAAAACAAACAACTCAATCCAAAAATGGGTAGAAGACCTAAATAGACATTTCTCCAAAGAAGATATACAGACTGCCAACAAACACATGAAAGAATGCTCAACATCATTAATCATTAGAGAAATGCAAATCAAAACTACAATGAGATATCATCTCACACCAGTCAGAATGGCCATCATCAAAAAATCTAGAAACAATAAATGCTGGAGAGGGTGTGGAGAAAAGGGAACCCTCTTGCACTGCTGGTGGGAATGTGAATTGGTTCAGCCACTATGGAGAACAGTATGGAGGTTCCTTAAAAAACTACAAATAGAACTACCATATGACCCAGCAATCCCACTACTGGGCATATACCCTGAGAAAACCATAATTCAAAAAGAGTCATGTACCAAAATCTTCATTGCAGCTCTATTTACAATAGCCCGGAGGTGGAAACAACCTAAGCGTCCATCAACAGATGAATGGATAAAGAAGATGTGGCACATATATACAATGGAATATTACTCAGCCATAAAAAGAAACGAAATTGAGCTGTTTGTAATGAGGTGGATAGACCTAGAGCCTGTCATACAGAGTGAAGTAAGTCAGAAAGAGAAAGACAAATACCGTATGCTAACACATATATATGGAATTTAAGAAAAAAAAATGTCATGAAGAACCTAGGGGTAAGACAGGAATAAAGACACAGACCTACTAGAGAATGGACTTGAGGATATGGGGAGGGGGAAGGGTAAGCTGTGACAAAGCGAGAGAGAGGCATGGACATATATACACTACCAAACGTAAGGTAGATAGCTAGTGGGAAGCAGCCGCGTAGCACAGGGAGATCACCTTGGTGCTTTGTGACCGGGATAGGGAGGGTGGGAGGGAGGGCGATGCAAGAGGGAAGAGATATGGGGACATATGTATATTTATAACTGATTAACTTTGTTATAAAGCAGAAACTGACACACCATTGTAAAGCAATTATACTCCAATAAAGATGAAAAAAAAAAAAAGAACTGAACTATTTTGGGGCGGGGATTAAATCCATTATGCCAAAGTCTTTGGGAATGGTAGTTTAGCTTTGGCTTCTCCTAGTTGTGTTGGGGGAGAGAAAGTAGGGTTAGTGCCTAATTATGTAGTTATTTCTATTTTGTGGTTACAGAGTCATTTTTAACCTATGTTCTCTCCAGACCTACTCCATAGAAACTTGAAAACAGAAAACCATATCCTAGCCACAGTTATTCCACCTCTGTATACGTTTAAGCCCAGAGTTTTCTTATGGTTCCAGCCAGGGCTGTTGAGTCAGACTAACTGGGTTTGAATTCTGGTCCTGCCATTGAGTAGATACTTGAACTTGGGCAAGCGACTTGATCTTGCATTAGCAACTTGACCTCTCTCTGGCTTCCTTTTCCTCATATTAAAATGGAGTTAATTTTAATATTCATCTTCTATGTAAAGTGCCTAGTGCAGTGCATTTCACATAGTAAATATTCGATCAATATTGGCTATTGATAAGTGCTCAAAAAGTATTTATTGGAAAGAATGTATTAAGGGGAAAGAGAGAGAATTGTCACAAAGAAGAAAGCTATGACTCTTTCTCAAACCACTCCAGCTCCTGCTGGTCTCAACATTTCAGATATTCTAGCATAATTTCTCAGGCTCATGGAAGCAGAAGAATTCTATTGTCACATGAAATTTACATATATAAGGTGTGATCTGCTCCAATACCCTAGGGTACAAATTTAGTCACATTACTCCCCCACTCCCTTCCCCAATTAATACCTATGGTATACTATACCGTAA
>NW_006786302.1:2292347-2302203 GCF_000442215.2 Lipotes vexillifer | reverse complement strand
CTTAATCAGTTGAAAGGGGTCAGAGCGCTCTCAAACGCCAAGTGTGGCAGAGATGGCCTGGCACTGTTTTACACTCCCTGCCTCTCCACCTCAGTGGATAGGCCTGCAGCTTCCCCAGAGCGGCACCCAGCCAGAGCCCAGCTCAAGGTCCTGGCTTGGTGATGACTGTTCTGAGACCACAGTCACAGGACCAGCACTGCTGTCCAGGAGGCCCAACTGCTATGCCACGGCTGTGCCAGCAAAAGCCGCAGGCCTGTGGGCCAAGGCAGCCCTTGCAAAGCCCATACGCCCTTTTCTCAGAACCTGGGCCGTCAACCTCAATATCTCTTCTCCCCTTAACCACAACTTATTTTTAGGATTATTTCACCTATGCAGATGTGTCCACCTGTGCCCCAGCTGGGTGAGTTTGCCAGGGCCGTCACACAAAGCTCCATAGACTTGGCCGGTGGGGGAGCTTAAACAGCAGAAGTTTATTTTCCACAATTCTGGAGGCTGCAAATCTAAGAGAAGGTGTTGGCAGGTAGGTTGCTTCTGAGGCCTCTCTCCTTGGCTTGCAGATGGCCGTCTTCTTCCTGTGTCCTCATGTGTCCTTGTCTCCAAACACGGTCACATTCTGAGTTACTGGAAGTTAGGATTTCATCGTTGGAAATTTGGGAGCAGGGGCACAGTTCAGCCCATGACACCAACAACTGACTACCTACTTAGGATGTAAGTTAACTTGTTCAGTGAGAGAGATGGAGAGAGAGAGATGGAGAGAGGTGTGTGCCCAGGGAGGCCTCTCCAGACTACTCTCCAGGACAATAGGCACCGTGCTTTCCTTACTAAGTGGCCAGTCAAGGGCTGTCCAAAACATTTACAGAGCACCCTACCAAACCCAGAAGCTCTCTGTAGAACAGAGGACCCCAGAGCTTCTCTGGGAGAAAATGGGAGTGTGGTCAAGACCCCTTCACCCTCTCCTCAAGGAATCACCTCTGACCAGTACCGTGTAAAACCCTGTCCTGGAGGATTCCAGGTGTCTCGGCTCCTTCTGTTACTTTTTCACAACGACGTGATTCACTGCGGTTTGGATCGGTATGTATGTTACGTCTGCCGATCCTTAACTTTGGGAACATAACTCTGCGACTCACATTCAGCCCGGCTCCGCTCCACGGTCCGGATAAGCCTGAGACCTGCAGACACCCTGGCTTTGTTTTTGCCCTTGGCTTCTTTTCGGAGATGGGCTGGTTAATCGCCCTGCTCAGCTGTGACACCCAGAAAAGCGGAGACAAGAAAGTCAGACACGGCCTCCCCTTGACCTGTTTGCACACACCAGACCAATAAAGTGCGGGCAGAATGACAGTGACAGCTGGCCCGTGGTGTTCAGAGGGACCCGAGAGGTTCAGTTCTGCAGCCTCAGGGACAAGGGTATCATTACAGCCCGGCTGCTCCGAGAGAGAAGCCGCTTCAACCCAGCCTGGAAGACGGGCGGCTCTCGGCGGCGCGGCTACGCATCTGGGACCCTGAGAGCTGGGGATCTGGGACCTCCCCGCAAATCCTACTCACCCTGCGGCACCACCGGCCACGGCTCCCATCACCCGATCGGCTCCCTGCCGGGCTTCAGCAGCTGGGCCGGGAGCCCATCCCTACCGGCGGCGACAGAGGGGCACGAGGAAGGCAGGTAAATGGGGGCCAGGCAGTCTGGTGCCCGCTGCAAGGACAAGGGCCTCCCGGGGCGGGGGGTCCTGCGGGGGAGGCAGAAGTTCTCCCCGTGGGACGATGCTCTGCTCTCGGGGAGGGACCTGCGGTGTCTGCTGAAGCGGGGCCTGCGGCACGTCAGTTTCAGCCTGGTCACCAAGGGCATGACAGATGCTCCCGACTTCCTGTGGAGCCTGTCAGAGGTGCAGAAGCTCAACCTGTCCCACAACCAGCTCCGGGCCCTCCCGCCCGAGGTGGGGAAGCTGACACGGCTGGTGGTCTTGAACTTGTGCGGGAACCGCCTGAAGACCCTGCCCCGGGAGGTCAGCCTCCTCCAGAGCCTCAAGGTCCTGTTTGTGCACATGAACTGCCTGACGGAGCTGCCGGCAGAGCTGAGCGCCTGCCGGAACCTGGAGGTCCTGAGCCTGTCGCACAACTTCCTGTCCCAGCTCCCCGCCAGCCTCGCCGACCTCTCCCGGCTGCGCAAGCTGAACCTCAGCCACAACCGCTTTGCGCACATCCCTGTCTGCGTGTTCTCGCTCAGGGAGCTGGACTTCCTGCACGTGGGCTCCAACCGCCTGGAGAACATTGCCGAGAGCATCCAGTGCCTGGCCAGCCTGCAGATCTTCATTGCCGAGAGTAACAATATCCACACCTTCCCCCGCTCCCTCTGCCTGCTCACGGGCCTGGAGCTGCTGAACTTGAACAACAATGACATCCAGACCCTCCCCGAGGAGCTCTACCTGCTGTGCAGACTGTCCAGGATCGCTTGGAACCCCATGGACAAAGGGCTTCACATTTCCCACAACCCTTTATCCAAACCTCTGCCCGAGCTGCTGGAGGGGGGTCTGGAGATGCTCTTTAGTTACCTGAAGGACAAAAAACACACCTGACGTGGGCGCCGGAGACACCGACAGACTTAGCCGGGTACTTTCCTGGTCCAAACCTTCTCCTCTGTTTCTGTGGGTCGATGCTTGTGCTATTATTTGCTAAATCACACTGAACGCCCCTTCTAAGGAGGTGTTTGCTTTTAGCTCTGTATGTTCTTAATAACCCGCATAATACTATGTTCATCTCCTTCTAAACATTAATTGAAAGAGGACTTGGGTTTTCCCCAAAGAGAAACAATTCTGATTCTTCTGGGGAGTGGTGGGATTCAGCCTTTGGAAGGGAGGACAGCAGGTCTGATTCAAAGTCAATCAAAAGTGAAATATTTGTTAAGTATGTACAGTGGGCCAGGTACGATATAGGAGGCATTGACACCATCTGGTTTCAGCCCCTGAACTGGCAACGTGGGTAGCAATGGCAAGACATGCTCCCACCTCAAGCCGCCGTCAAGCATCACTTGGGACCAAAGAGCAAGCTGGGGCCCTGCCCTCCCGGCAATGACCAAATCAGCCAGAGCTTCCCCACGAGTCCCGGGGGGGGGGGAAACAGCCACAGGAACTTTGCCTCCAGAATGACTGTTGGGTAACAATCCAGCCTCTCATACTGACGTCTGGTGGTGCGTGACAGGGGTACAGAGTGATGGCTTTCAGAGAATAAATACAAACCAAAGCTAACATTCAGTGTCCACCTTCTTTCCCAATCCTCCTCTTGCACTCACGGTCACATCCTTGAGCTTTTCTAGAGACGCTTGCCAGTGGTTACATTATCCTTTAATAATTTCATTATTCCTCCCGTATACATTTGCCTTCTCAGAGATGAGCTAATAATAGGGGGAAAAATGGCCAGAAGGCAGGAAGGAGGAGGTAAGGCAAAGCCAGGCCACCCAAAAAAGTCATTACCTTTTTCACATTCAGAGAAGGTTGATATTTGCCACTTGGCTTTCCCATATGGACATTTAAAAATGAGTTGAGCAACACGCAAAACTCTTTAGACAAAAGGATCTGTAAAAATATGGTTTGTTTTGTTTTTAATTCTGAGAGTACACAGCTGTCAGTTAAACACAGAATCAGGACGAGGAATTACAGAGCTCCTGCCACGAGAGTCACTGAACCTCACTGTTGTCACAGCAGCCAAGAGCCCCTGAGACATCACTATGTGGTGACAGTTCAAGAATTAGAATGAAAAGGTGGCAGTGAACCTACAGTACCTTCAGATCAGTGGAAGTCCAAGCATTCGGGTTTCTTGGCACGTTTGTTTACAGGACACAACAAATAAGAGCAAGACAGGAATGGGGGTTGCTGCTAGGATTTAGCTAACTTCTTACTACCCTTAGTTTAATTCAGTTAAATTTATATTTATTAGCACCTTCCCTCGAGAGGAATAGCGCTCAGCTCCTTCTACCAAGGAGCTCAAAGTCTGGTGAAAGAGACAGACCCACGTGGGTTTCCACAATGTGGCAAGTTGTGATCCCCACTAAAGAGAAAGGACTGAAGCAAAGATAACACACTAGATGACGTAGAGCAGACTGAGTCCCGGGTTTCAGAAACCAAAGGACACGAGCAGGATGAATCAGTCAAACCCCCATTCTAGCAGTCGTCTCACCCTAATTCCCCCTTCTGCCTTCACCCCATGTGGGGAAGGGCAACAAAGCCTAGGGCAGCGGGAGGCTCATTCTCAGGTTCACTCAGGCAGCTTTAGTATGGGGGACTGCCGTCTTACGTCTTCTAAGGGCTGCTCAAGACGGGCGGGGGGCGGGGGCTGGTGGTGGTCCATGTAACTTATTCACAGGACAAATGATTCTTCCAACAGACCCCAACATCAATTTCCCATCCAGCAAAGAAGGCAGCCAATTCCCGCCTTTACCATCAGACACCATCGTTCCATGAGCACCTTAGTGCACGAGCTCTTGTGTTGAACCACTGCAAACAGATCTTACCAATGTCACTGGGAGGCAACTGCAGTCCCCTCCACAGCCCCCTCCACAGCCCCTTCCAGCAGCAACCGGAGACCTGCTTATCCCCGCCAGGCACACACAGGCACACTCAGTAACCACACCCACGTTTGCTTGCTGGAGCCAAGACTATTTAAAGACATCAGAGGAATTCTTACTTGATCTCATGACTCAGTGGGAAATTGTGGGACGCACCTTCCTCTGCAGAGCAGGACTGAGGCTGGAGCTGGAGCCCATATATGCAGCTGTCACACAAACACCACTTGTGCCAGGATCGTGCTCATGGTGTCTGCTGCTGAAGACCCACTTGGGCTCACGCTGAATTTCCATGACCTTTGCTCTGGCGGAGACGCAGGCTGGAACACCACAATCACGCTTTTCCTGCTGAGCTATCATTTTATTTCTTCTTCTCGCTTTTTCAGTCACTTGATACCTCACAGTAACTCTCCTTCAGGGAAAGAACGTAAGCATATTTTGCAGGTGACCCAAGAGCTTATTACACTTCTTGAGAAAAAAGTGCTATCAATGTGGTTGCCAGCATCTCTCGGTGCCTTTCGGAGTATAGAAGCGAGGCTTTCTTTGTTAAAGCTCGGCACTGAGGACATCATAAAAGTAATTGCAGTTGCCTGATGAGCTTTAGATATTGATTCTTTGTGAATGCTCCTTTTTTTCGATAAAGGGAAGTGCTGAGCAAAAACCTGGCTAACGTCTTGGTTATTCAAAACATTAACGTGGAGGGAATTTGATACAGCCCTGGGTGTCTGCTCTCAAATCCTACAGTTTGCTGACGGGCTGTGAAATGCTCCCTGCTTATCTTTTGTAGTTCTGATACTGCCACATTCAAATAACTCCCAGGTATTTCTAAGGCTTCCAAATCAAAGCATTGAGGCTCACTGCATTGGCTGAGGAGTACGTTTAGCAAAAGAATACGAGCTAATTGGGTTCACATCCTGATGATGGATTGGTTTGCATATCACTGGGCCCTCTGTAAGGAAGGATCTCAGTGGTGTGTTCAGAGACACCTTTTGAAGCAGCTTACAAGCATACAATTAAGAAATCCTCTGTTCCTAGGAAAGGAAGACAGCTTTGAAAAGACACATCTGTTCAAAGAATAATACCGCTAAATGCATAAAACTGCTGCACATTAGAAAGAAGAGTGTCGTCATTAGTTACTTGTTGACTTAATAAATGGTTAATAGTAGAAATGGGCTCCATTCTCAGGCTTTAGTTAATGCACTGCGTCTCTGTATTAACCAGAGAGACAATCAGGGTAGATACTTTAAACCCTTTTCTTGTGGGAATGGATCATTGCATTTTAAAATTCCATTTCCTATGCCTCAAAGCACAGACTGAGTATGCATGTGGATGGCTATGCATTACACCCAGAGGAAGATGAAAGCACTGTGGGCTCGGCCACTGGAAGACGATGCAGGTATCAACACCCTGAGATGACCAGGGTGAGTGAGGCCCGAAGCTGGGCTGGGATGCCTCTCATCAGTAACATACATCGGTGAGGGAGAGTCTGGACAAAGTCGCTGAGATTCTGTTACAAACAGTGAAAAACACAAGGTGAGTTCAGGAAACGGTCTTTTTTAAAAAAGCAAACATTAAATCTGTTAGATTTAGCTAATAGGAAGATACTACTCCATGACTCCATCAATACCTCCTTAAGTATCCACATGTGCTCTATCTTCTTATCCCACCAAAGAATTATTTTCAGCACTGTGTGAGATATAGAGAAACACAAAATCCCCAGCCTAGATTAAATGCACAACTAAGTACTGGTACCCGTGATGTAATTATAATTAATCCAAGAGCATAAAAATACAACTTTTCATAGATTTTAAGAAAATGAAACAAAATTCAGAGGAACATGAAAGCTATTATAAACAATAATGGGAACAAACTTGACCTTGTTGAGAAAAGAACTTTTTACGAGTGTTCCTTTGATGATACCCATCAAGTTATATGTTGAATCCAAAGCATTACTAATTTTTAAAAAAATGACAGCATAGTAATAAAAGGGAAGCAGAGAGGGCTCATAATGAATTTGTAAGAGCTTGGGCGTCATTAGGCGAGCATAACTGAAAGCTATTAGCATCAAGCTTGCTACGCAGATTCTTTTTTTAAACATCTTTATTAGAGTATAATTGCTTTACCAGATTTTTTTAGTAGTGTCATAGGCACCTATTTGCAAGGAGAGAGCTTATCTCCCATTGCTTAAACTTACTTCTCTTTTTTTTTAACTCTTTATTTTATATTGGAGTATAGCCGATTAACATTGTTGTGATAGTTTCAGGTACACAGCAAAGAGACTCAGCCATACATATACATGTATCCATTCTCCCCCAAACTCCTACTGTATAGGACAGGGAACTCTGCTCAATGTTATGTGGCAGCCTGGATGGGAGGGGAGTTTAAACTTACTTCTTATTTCAGCACAGGACAGAAAATGAAAGTGAACTTGAGTCCATCAGGAAAGTGTCAAAGTATTTCTGGACACTCTGGAGAGAAGCGTACATTATGAAATTTACAGGACTACTGGCTTCTGCAGAATGAGCTAGAACAGCCTACCGAACATCATAGAGTCCCCCATATTCTTTGGTCTTCAGCGACTTGAGTTCCCCAGAAGAGCCAGGACATGCCACTGGGGGCAAATCCACATTCCAGCCTCAGTGGCTTCTTTTGTGCTGCCAATTCTCTGATTGCAAAGCCACTGGAATTTGTCTTCTTGGCTGACTTGGATCTTCGCATCCAGCATAGGGAAGAGATTTAATCATAATGCATTCAGTGAATAGATGAGAAAGTGAACGAGTATGTACAGGTGACTTCACCTGTCCAGGCCTCAGTTTTCTATAAAGTGAGGCGACTGAATTCACTTTAAAGTAAACTCACTTTAAGCTTTTTTTTAGCTTTGAAATTCAGACTGTATTTTTTTTTCTTTGTCTTCCCCTTGTCTAATGTCTCAGTAAATAGCTACCTGAGATAAGAATTGTTGTGATGACTCAAGAAAAGCCAAAAACATTGATGAAGTACCATAAAAAAATATAATTTAATTTTCGTTGACTTTCAAAAATATGAAAAGAGCTAAGCCTTTATTCAGGCTGAGTCTAGGAGTTTGCAGACCTCTAGATTGTCTGGATTCCATCTCTAACTTTTTATTGGATTGGAGGCTCAGAGGGAATATTTCTCTTTGGCTTTGTTGATTGAAAGATTTGAAGCTCCTCTTACGTTTCTGGAAGAGAAGGAACTCCTAATTATCTGTTTCCCACTAAAAAAAAGAACGAATTGGATTTGATGAAATAATATCATTTGGGTACGCAGAGCTGAAATCTTTTCTCTTATAAAAGAGGAAGCATAATGTGTTTCAAAGCTTGAGTTGAACTCTTGTAATGAGTCATGCCTTCTCTATATCCCAGTCCACATACATATGTGAGTCAAGCTTGAATTTTGCTATAAATTTTCCAAAGCAACTCCTGCAGGTGGACACACAGAAAGCTGCAAAACAGCTCTTCCTTTGGTTTCTTTGATTCTTAATAAAATTGTTCCTCTCTCTGCCTCTACTGTTTTAATCAAAGCCACAAATGGGTGATATTTACAGTGTGGAAATTAGAAATTAATGACTATAATTTGGTTTGTGACTACCTTTCCTTCTAGAAGGGAAAATTACAATTGTGTTGGGTAAGAAGTCCTGAATAATTTTGTTGCCATAAGTACTTTGAAAATTCAAAGGATGGTTCTGGTATTATCCTCCTCAGCCAAGGATTATGAGTGAAGGTTCAGGAATATTTTCACTCTGGAAACCACAGGAGTAGTGTAAATTAAGAATCTAGCAAGAAGGATAAATGTCTACTTTATGTTTTATTGTTTTATACTTTCTTCTTATCATGATTAAGTGTCTATGGTAAATAATCAAGAAATCTGTTTATTCTCTCAGAAATGTATATGTTTGTTATAGAAAATTTTAATTGTTCAACTAACCATGTAATATGTTGGTTATAGAATAACTGAGTTGACCCACTTAGTTTATACATGAACTTGCCCGGGTCTCACAGATTCATCCACTACTGTCATTTTAGCTGGCTTGCTTCTGTGGCTGAGGAGGGAATGTAATCCTTTCTGATCAGAATGAACAGGTTCCTTTTCTTCTGCCACTGAGGTTGTGTCCTTTATGGTCATCATCTATTGTGCAAAGGCCAAGGATGCATTTGACAAAACCACACGGCATGTGTGCAGTAAAGGTCTGACTCAGCAGTTCTTGGGTGTTGAAACTCTGTACATTTCAAAGAAAGGTCTGGCCTTTGACCAACTCCTGGGAAATAACCTCTAAGCTTTTGGGATACCCTGTCTGATAAGGGCATCTTTGTTTACCGGGGGGACCATGGGTCACACCAGACAGTCTGGGCTCACTGTGTGATTTATGGTGAGGTCTTGGGCAACACAACAGCTGTGTAACCTCTGGAGAGGCTGGGAACCGAGGTACTAAGTTCAGCCACGGGGAGCTCCATGCCTCCAAGACACACTCCCAACAAAAACCTTGGACACCAAGGCTCAGGTGAGCCTCCCTGGTTGGCAGTACTCCATGCACATCACATATCATTGTTGGGAGAATTAACCAATGATCATCAAATTACTCCATTAGGAGAGGACAATGGGAAGCTGTGCCTGATCCCTCCTGGACTCTGCCTGGAGGCACTCCTTTTATCTTTGCTGATTTTAACTTGTGTCCTTTTGCTGTAATAAACCATAATGTTGAATATTGAGAGACTGTCTGAATTTTATGAGTCCTTCTAGCAAATTGTTGAACCTGAGGGTGCTCTTGTGGACTCCAATAAGCGTAAGCTAAAAAGTAGACTTTATTAAGAAAGCAAGAGAATGGATAAAGAAGACATGTGGCACATATATACAATGGAATATTACTCAGCCATTAAAAGGAATGAAATTGGGTCATTTGTAGAGATGTGGATGGACCTAGAGTCTGTCATACAGAGTGAAGTAAGTCAGAAAGAGAAAAACAAATATCATATATTCACACATGTATGTGGAATCTAGAAAAATGGTCCAGATGAACCTATTTTCAAGGCAAGAATAGAGATGCAGACATAGAGAATGGACGGGTGGACACAGCAGGGGAAGGGGAGGGTGGGATGAATTGGGAGATTAGGTTTGACAAATACACTACCATGTGTAAAATAGAAAGCTAGTGGGGACCTGCTGTATAGCACAGGGAGCTCAGCTCGGTGCTCTATGATGACCTAGATGAGTGGGATGGGGGGGCGAGGGAAGTCCAAGAGAGAGGGGATATATATATATATATATATATATATATATATATATATATAT
>NW_006786302.1:2289101-2291388 GCF_000442215.2 Lipotes vexillifer | reverse complement strand
ACACACACACACACATACATATAGCTGATTCACTTCATTGTACAGCAGAAACTAACACAACATTGTAAAGCAATTATACTCTAAAAAAAAAAAGAATACTTGCTGGAAAAAAAAAGCAAAAAAAGGGAAGCGAGAGGTCCTCACATTCCTCCTCCATGCCAGCCACATGTGGGGTCTGCCCTCCTGGGAGATAACTCACCTGCTGTATAGTTCCTTCTTTTTATAGGGAAATCCTGAGCACAATATCCAGATACCTTTGGTGTCTGCCTGTCTGGTTTTGATTCTGGGAGTTGTCTAAGAAAGCCAGCTGCAGAGCACCCCAATTTTGGGGGCATGATGGATTTGCCACAAGCGATGGATGTCACGAGTCCCAGAGAAGACAACCTGGGGTACCATTCCCTCCTCCGCTCCCACTCACTCCAAGCAGCCCGGTGGGAGCTGCCACATCATTTTGGACATTCTTGTTCCTTCCTCACACAAACTTCTGAGAATCTATTAGGCATACCACAATTTCCCCCCAGGTGGAATAATTCTACTCTATTCGGAAGTCATTTATAGGTCCATCTCACTTATTCAGGATATAGCTAAGATCCCAGAGTTAGTATCATATATTTTACGCATTTATTTATAGGTAAGAGCTTTAAGCCATAAGAATAATGAATGAATGAATGAATCCATCCATCCGTCCACCCATATTATGTTATATAATGATAAATATATGGAAGAAAAATAAAGCAGAGAGAGGGAATATGACAGGAAATGTATTTGTTATAAGGTGGTTGGGAAAGCAGCCAACAGCAACCTGTTGGAACAGAGAGACCTGTAGAAAGTGAGGGACATAGTCACGTAGGTATTGTAGGATAAAATATTCCAAACAGAAGAGAAAGCACACGGAAAGATAGAGTGTGTTTGGCATGTCCATGGACTGAGGTGGATACAGGGGAGGGCACTGAGGTCACTTTGGTGTCAGGATGGCTCGTGGACAGCTTTGGGTCATTGGAAGGACTTTGGATTTCGCTCTGAGTGAGGTGGGACGCCATTGGAGGTTTTAAGTAGAGAAGAAACACATACTAACTTACATTTTAGAGGCGTTACTTTGACTACTGTTGAGAATAGACTGTAGGGGCAAGAATAGAGCGTGGAGACTAGTTAGGAATCCGTTGCAGTATTTCAAGTGACAGGTGATGGTGGCTTGAACCAGGGCAGAAGTGGTAGAGGTGATCTCATTGCGGAGATACTTTGATAATAGCAGTAACAGAAATTGCTGATGAATTGGATATGAGGAAAGAGAGAGAGAGAGAGAGAGAGAGAGAGAGAGAGAGAGGGAGAGAGAGAGAGGAGGTACAGAATAACCTCAATGGGCTTGACTTTAGTAACTGGAAGAGAATTGTCATTTACTGAGAGAGGAAGGGTTTAAGAGAGATCAACATGTTAATTTTGAGACGATTAATAGATTTTCAAATGGGTCTGCTAAGTAGGTGCTTAGATAAAGAAAATAGGGTTCAGGGAGAAGTGTCCATTGGAGATATAAATTTAGGAATCACCAGCAAAACACACAGGAAGAAGTAAGGAGAAAATGTATCTCTTGTGAAGGGCTTCAATCAAAATTGGTGATTCTTTTTCCTTAAGTTTTGGTACTCAAAGTGCTATGCTCAGTAAGCTGGAAAATTCCATGTTTGGTGATGCTTGTTTTTTTCCAGGTGCTGGATAAATAGGATGTTACTGTATCTAGATCTCAGAGCTGTATTTGTGAAAACCCTTGAAATTATCGGTTAACAGGAAGAGACGCTTTCTCTAGCCACATAGAAATTAGAGCACAGAAAGGCAAGTTCCGAGTGGACACCTGATGCCCCATTTGCCTTCCTTCTGCTAAATTACCATCCACAGTCCTACCTGGCAGGTGATTTTAATCAGTCATCAAGTAGACAAATATGTTGGTATTGCTCAAGATTCACCGAAATACAGTTGGAAAAGCCTCAATTTGTCTTCCTTCACCCTTTTTCCTTCTCTGTGTGTTTTAATTTGTTTAGATCTTAAGGAACATGATTAAGATTGTTTAAAACAAGGGTGAGGGGGAGCAAAATCAACACTTGCGGGCTTCCCTGGTGGCGCAGTGGTTGAGAGTCTGCCTGCCGATGCAGGGGACACGGGTTCGTGCCCCGGTCTGGGAGGATCCCACATGCCGCGGAGAGGCTGCGCCCATGAGCCATGGCCGCTGAGCCTGCGCGTCCGGAGCCTGTGCTCCGCAACGGGAGAGGCCATAACAGTGAGAGGCCCGTGTAATGCA
>NW_006786302.1:2279591-2289045 GCF_000442215.2 Lipotes vexillifer | reverse complement strand
AAGACCAAAAAGGGGAGAGGCCCGTGTAATAAAAAAAAAAAAAAAAAAAAAAAAAATCAACACTTGCATTAGATTTCCTCTCTAAACTTTGGAAATGAAATTTTTACTCCAATCTATCGTTCTAATAAAAACATTTTAGAGTGCACAATGTGACAAATATAATTGATGAGCTGGCCCTGCATTTTCTTTTACCTGTGCATTGCACATACCTGCTTCACCCCCTGGCATCTGGGTGGGTCCACAGACAAGACGCCCAGAAGGCTTCTCTGTTACACTCTGGTGTCCTGTGTGTTCTGCTTTTCTTGATCTGAATTACTAATGCCCCTCCTATTTAAGCAGAACCAAAGAGCTTTCTCTTGGAACTCTAACTAAATATGACCTTTTATTTTGGCCTCGTTTCATATTCTCTCCACAGGCATGGAAACACCATGAAGTCAGGTACAAGGAGAAACTATGGTACTTTAGATGATGATTCTTACATGTAAAACAGAGAAACTGCCCCATACATTCTGATCCGGTTTTACATAAGTCACAGAGAGAAAGGATGCCCCTTCTGGGATCAATGCAGGATGTGATCCATTGTCCCCCACCCCCACCCCGCCTTTTATTTTTGCACAGGGTATTTGAAAGAAAATAAAACAAAATGCTGAACAGTTTTGAAAAACAAAGAAAAAGTCCTACTGGCATGTACGTGCTCTTATTTTACCCACATATTGGTCCAATAACTTCATTGTCCTTTGCATCTTGCAAACACAAGTCTTTTTGAACATATTGTATGCTCCGAGCTCAAACCGCTCCCAGCTCAAACCAGATAGCCCACAGAATTTTATCTTCTCTCTGGGAAATTATTTTCTCCACATACGTTTTGATGATGACAGCCCTTTTAACGTCTTGCTGTTCCTCCTCCTTGGGGGAACAGAAATGTAAGGAATAATTTCCTATTCGATACCTGCTTTCTACCCATGTACCACTGCAGTTTGAAGACTGTCTACATACCTGCTAATAACTTACTTTAAATCTATACTTTGGGAAGAAGAGAGACAAAGGGGAAGAGAAGAAGGAACTTATAATAACACGTTTGAGAAAATATGTGTAATATTTGGAAGAAAAGGTGATTCACTAATTCTACTGGCTGTATCACATTCTATAAAGCTACATCCATGGGAGCTGGGCAAGCTCATTTCTAAGCTAAATTCCATAATTCTGCTACATAGGAAGAATGATAGAATCTCACTCTAAGTGAGGATGTTTTCCTGTATACATCGTCTAATTCAAAACTGTCATAGTTCATCATTCATTCGAGAAGAGAATGATCAGTATTTCAGTTTACCTGCTAAAGTGACACAGCCATAGGAAAGTAACAGACACACAATTCAAAATTCACAGGATTAATCACCTTTGAAATTCCTGATTTTTCTTTTATCGAACTATAGTTGATTTACAATATTGTGTTAGTTTCAGGGGTACAGCAAAGTGAATTCTTTTCAGATTCTTTTCCATCATAGGTTATTACTGGATATTGAATATAGTTCCTGGTGTTATACAGTAAATCATTGTTGTTTATTTATTTTATATATAGTAGTGTGTATCTGTTAATCCCTCCCTACCCTTTGCCTTTTGGTAACCATAAGTTTGTTTTCTATGTCTGGGAGTCTGTTTCTGTTTTGTAAATAAGTTCACTTGTACTATCTTTTAGATTACATAGATAAGTGATATAGTATAATATCTGTCTTTGTCTGACTTACTTCACTTAATATAATCTCTAGGTCCATCCACGTTGCTGCAAAATGCATTATTTCATTCTTTTTTATGGCTAATATTCCATTTTGTGTGTGTGTGTATACATATCACATCTTCTTTATCCATTCATCTGTTGATGCAAAATTCTTAATGTTTTTTAACTTAGAGGATTGACATTATTTTGAATTTTGTGCAAGAAATGAGGCATTGTTATTAATGTCACCATATTATTTCAAATCTATAAAACTCAGATTTTCATATAATATAACAATATTGTATAATTCAGAGACGTGTCAATTATTTTGGTATTGAAGGTACTAGAAAACTGTACCCTGTACCCAATTCCATAGGTCAAGAGATGGCCAAGCATTTGTGTTTTTTCTCTTAATACTACCAGGCTGCCATCCAACCAATACTTGCAAACTCTAGAATTAGAACGAATCTTAAAATTCATCTCCTCTAAATTTCTCCCCCGTATGTATCTTTAAAAAACCATTTATGCTCAAACACTCTTCAGCAACAGGGGGCTCACCCATGTGCAAATGGTCCAGTCCATGGATTTCTTGATATGTCTTCTCCTTGTTCTCCATCTCAGTAAATGGAACCTCAGGCTTCCCTGGTGGCACAGTGGTTGGGAATCCGCCTGCCGATGCAGGGGACACGGGTTCGTGCCCCGGTCCGGGAAGATCCCATATGCCGCCGGAGCGGCTGGGCCCGTGAGCCATGGCCGCTGAGCCTGCGCGTCCGGAGCCTGTGCTCCGCAACGGGAGAGGCCACAGCTGTGAAAGGCCCGCGTACCGGAAAAAAAAAAAAAAAAAGGAACCTCCACCCACCCAGAAACCTGAGATGCATTCTAGCCTTCTCCCCCTCTTAATCCTTCATCTAATCTCTCACCCAATCCTGAGATTCTGCCTCCAAAATCCTCTTTCCACATCTTCCTATTGTCCAATTCAAGCCACCACTGGGCCTCATTCTGGCCTCCATATTCATTCCTTTGGCCCCTTTTTCATCCATACTTCACACAGGCACCAAGAGGGATTTTTTTTTTTTTTTTTTTTTTTGCGGTTCTTTAGTTCCTGAAGATTCTGAACACTGTCCTGTCTTAGGACTTTCAAGCACACTCTCCCCTCTCCTTGGAATGACCTTGATGGTTAACACCTGCTTGCCCTCCAGGTTTCAGATCAAAAGCGCTTTCTCAGAGAAGCTTTCCCTGACCTTTCACTTTTTTTCCTTCCTAGCGCCTACCACAGTTGAAATTACATGCATGTGTGTGTAACTGTGTGCACATACAATTAAATGCATGTCATCACACATATACACATGTACAACTAGTAAGGATCTATCTCCCACCCCATGACAGCACGCAGCATATTTTCCTTATTTCACGGCTGCATTGCCCCACATGTAACTTTCTTTCTGGGCCACATTAAATACTTAATGTATTGTACAGAATGCATTCATATCTAATTATTCAAAATCATTAATTTGAAAATCGTGCCTTAGTTGAAATTTGTTTTATCAACCAGATGAAATAAAATGATGTATGTGTATCCATCATGAAAAAGTGCTTTTTGGTACAAAACAAAGTTACATTCACTTAAAAATGTCGTACTTGAGAAGCAAAGAATAAACAGATGAGAGTGGTCATCACTTATTTAGGTTAACGCTAACATTAACGGTGCATAATTAATCACTCAGTCATGAGTTAAATGAATAAATGATGACCTTGGGGACCGAATGGCCACCGCGCACAGTATCATCTCATTCACTGTTTGTCTGGTGGACAACATTACCTAGTTGCTGCAGTTTAGTTACATATGTTTCTTAGTTGGTAGTATGTGGAATAAATAATAATGATTTAATGTGATATTGTAAAAAATATAGATAACATTCCTTGAGTACTTACTCTGAGTCAGATTTATTTAATTCTTATAAGATCTCCATTACATAGATATCATCTTCCCACTTTACAGGTTGGAAAACTGAGACTTGGAGAGCTTAAATTACTTGTCAGTCTAGCAATGGAAGGAGCAGGGCATCGACCCCAGGTCTGTCTGACTCCACTGTTCTGTGTCTTCTCTTGGGTACGTTTCCCTGACCTGCCCAGGGAGGGCACAGGGGACCACCTTCCTTTCTGTTTAGATATCTCCCCTTAATAGCACACAGAAGATTTCTTTTCTTTCTTTTTTTTTTTTTTTGCGGTACGCGGGCCTCTCACCGCTGTGGCCTCTCCCATTGCGGAGCACAGACTCCGGACGCGCAGGCTCAGCGGCCATGGCTCACGGGCCCAGCCACTCCGCGGCATGTGGGATCTTCCCGGACCGGGGCACGAACCCGTGTCCCCTGCATCGGCAGGCGGACTCTCAACCACTGCGCCACCAGGGAAGCCCCACACAGATTTCTTAACTCAGTTTGATGAGAAAAGACTGAAGTAAAGAGAGCTATGTAGTTTACTGATGATTAAATTCTGTTTGTGCACTTGAACGTGTATTTAAGAAAGAGATTAATATTCAAGCTTGTGCACAGTAGTTCCTGGCATTACTACCAAATTCCCCAATATTGGTATTAGTGAGGTCTCATCTAGGAACTGATCCCCACTGGGTAACACTATAGTGACTTATATCTCTTAACTAATCTCTACAACAACTCTATGAATTAGGTATTTTCCATAAGTAAGGAAAGTGGGGCAAACACTGTGTCCAAGTCATGAAGCAGCCAGCCTAGAGCGAGTGGATGCCTCCTCCCCACCTCCCGGGGATGCTGGGCGCATCCCTGCTTCCTTAGGGAAACGTCAAGAGTCAGGACCCTCATGAACAGGGGGCGCCACCGAGGCAGGGACAGTTGTGGGGTTGATCAGAAGTCAGTGTGAGTCCAAGCTGGAACCAATAAGAGAAAGGAGGGGTGGGCTGTGCGAGTGAAACCAGAGGGGGCTGGATGTCCAAGCTTCCGGCACAGGTGCTGAGCAGGTAAATGGGTCCGAGGGCGCTTGCCAGGCGGGCAGACCCCTGCCCGTCCTCGTGCCTCCGGCCACCAGCCAGGAGCCTTGGGGGCAGTCTCGTCTGCTTCTGGGAAGGCCTCCCCCTCACCTCCCTGCTTGCCGGCACTGTCCCTGCTGTCACGGTTAGACTGGACCCTCCTGAACCAAAACGAGCTCCTCTAAGAAAGCTGTTCATTTTTTTTTTTTTTTTTTTTAGCGGTACGCGGGCCTCTCACTGCTGTGGCCTCTCCCGTTGCGGAGCACAGGCTCCAGAAGCGCAGGCCCAGCGGCCATGGCTCGCGGGCCCAGCTGCTCCGCGGCATGTGGGATCTTCCCAGACCGGGGCATGAACCCGTGTCCCCCGCATCGGCAGGCGGACTCCCAACCACTGCGCCACCAGGGAAGCCCCGAAAGCTGTTCATTTTGAGCTGTGATGGCCTGTGGTCACATCCTCCAAGGACAGACTTTGGACTTTAGCTGCACGGAGTGCATATCACCACCCTCCCTCACCGTCACGTTTCTCCCACAGATGATCTTTGAGTTCCTAGTGGTTGATGCCCCAACTCGCAGCCCTGGGGAGTCAAGGTGTCTCTGATGTGGGCCTCCCACCCCAGGCTCCAGAGCATCCTTGGCTCCTGTGGGCATCTTGTTCCCAGACTTCCCTGGTGTTTTCTGGTGAAGAAATTCTCATGTGGGTTGCGAGCTTGCAGAAAGGGCTCTGTCCTTGCCCCGGTGGCCCATCCTCTCTCTCCCCACAAGCATCCTCGGTCTGACTCTGGGCTGAGGCTGACAGCTGTGGTCTCCCAGGTGGAACGCAATTCCAAACCACAGTCAAAGCTGGCCAGTGCTAAGCCCCCTGCCTCCCGGGCTCCAGAGCAACTTTATCGTTCAGGGCTTCAAATGCCAACGTGTCCGCCTAGAAAGTCTATCATTTCTGACTCAAACATTGTAGTAAGTTCCACAAGACATTGTAGTAAGACTTTACTGATTATTTTTTTCCAATAAACGAATGCAAACATTTTTACACCCTGGTTTCAGTTCCAGTAACTGTTAAAATATTTGGCTGAGAAAATCGAAGACAGTTGAAAGAGTATTGTAGACATCAACTCAGCCTTTCAATAATGCGTTCAATACCTCGAAAAGCGACAGGAAATCAAGGATGAAATGAAACAGTAAACAGAGCGAAGGCAGATTTCACATATGGTGGCAGCTCTGTCATTTCAAGCCTCAGATGGAACAGTGGATCAAAATGCCGAACGTGATGGATGAGGCTTGCATGTCCCAGATGAGTTGCTTTGGCTGCTGACGCAGAGCATGCTTTTTGCACAATGTATTCTAAGTCAGAAGAAAAAGAAATTTAATGTCTGGCAAAGTTTAGTCTCATCCCATGGGAACTTCCATGCCCTGGGATATCCTTGCAAGAGATGGGAGTCCAGGCACGCTGTTCAGTGTTTAGCCCCTCACTGGGAGAGACAAACAACAAAGAGATCAACAGCTCTGCCAGGCACCCTGGGTTGGTCCCTTGCAGGATCCTCCCGGGCCATGCCCACCTCTCAGATACTGATTCTGCCCTGTCTCACCAGCAGAGTCCTCTCAAGCCCAAGGCCCAGGTGTCCCTCATGTGTCCTAAAGTCTCCATATGGTAGAGCTTCATTTCCTACCCACTGCAGTGGTTCCTAGTTCCATTTCTGGCTCTGGTTTCCATGCAGAGTGCTCTGAAGCTATCTCCCTCTGCTGGATGAAACATTATTTGTGGAGGAACAGGGTCAGCCACTGGCTTTTCTGATCCCAGGGCTCTGTGGGAGCCCCCTCTCCACTTCCCAAGACGCAGTCATGGGATCATCTATCACCCACGAGCTGCAAGTGAGACGTGGTCCAGGCCGTCCTTGTTAAGTGGCTGAAGGGGATTAGTGTCACTCGCCTCTCAGGCTCTTGCTGTGCCTCTAATTTCAAAAGTCACGAAGTAGAGCCGCCTGTCCTGCACTATATTTACCATGTATTTCAACAAGGCTAATCCCTGTACTGTACAGGGAAACACCTGTGTCCACAGCATCTGGCTCTGGTGTCCCAGCAGCGCCCAAGCACTGTCGTAGGTATGTGCCCGTGAGGGACACTTGTCCAAAGATGCCATCTGATTGAGTGACCAGAACCTTTTGTGCCTTCTGTGGGTGACAGGAGATTTGTGGCCTCGTGGATGCTGTCCAGCGATGTGTGAATTACCTGGCATAGCCCACTTCTGCCTGAAACCATTCCTGACATGCCATCCATTGCCACAGAGACCATGTCGCAGTGTTTGTTATATTTTTCTCTCTCTGTCATGGGTCTTAACCTCCTTTCATCACTTTTTCTCTCCGGACTGAATTCTAAAAAATCTCTTCAGGTCTATCTTTTAGTTCGTTAATTTCTCTTCCTCTGAGTCTGGGTCACTGAATTTTAAATTTCAATGGTTATACTTTTCACTTCTAGACATTCTACATGGCTCTTAATCCAATCTCCTAGGTCTTTCTTTTTAATTTCTTCCTCATTACTATTTTGGATCCCTTTTCTTTCCATGTCATTGAACTTATCCAATGTATTTGTTTTAATGTCTGTTGTCTGATAATCCAACATCTAATATCTTATTCCAGTTCTGCTGAATTTTGTTTCTGCCTCATGCTCATGGGCCTTGCTTCCCTGTAAATTTCACGATTTTTAACCATGAAGCTTTATCTGAAGGAACTGAAAGCATCCTTTGAAAACTAGGTTAAATGTGGGAAGGAGATTCTTTCCGAGAGGATCTGCATTTGCGTCTGTTGGTTCCTGGGTGCCTTACCTACCAGGGATGGCTTTCAGCTAATGTATAGGGATAAAGTTTTGGACTACCCATATAAGACTCACCTGCTTGAGGCCTGGCTTGTCCTTACGAATACTAGGTGGAAATTTTCTTTCTCTACCCAGCTGAAATCTTTAAAATTGGACATTTCTCTAGCTATCCCCTGGGGAGAGGATTGCGGGTTTATTTCCAGTTCACCTTTATGTTGAGGGCTGGCAATCTGGTTGACGTTGTGCTCTTTTGTGGGGCAGGGGGAGACTTCTCACCTTGGACAGACCCCTGGCTTTGTTTCCTTCTCCTTATGCCCTAAAAAGCTATGGACATGTAAGCTCAAGTTCATCTAGGTTTGGCAAATACTTTAGTTTGGAAAATGCCTGCTTCGGTAATTCCTGTCTTTCTCTAAATCCCCACTTTCCAGGTCTCTGCAGCATCGAAAACATTTTTTAAAATACAACACCTTAGGGCTTCCCTGGTGGCGCAGTGGTTGAGAGTCCGCCTGCCGATGCACGGGACATGGGTTCATGCCCCGGTCCGGGAAGATCCCACATGCCGTGGAGCAGCTGAGCCCATGAGCCATGGCCACTGAGCCTGCACGTCCGGAGCCTGTGCTCCACGACGGGAGAGGCCACAACAGTGAGAGGCTCGCGTACCACAAAAAAAATAAAATAAAATAAAGTAAAATAAAATACAACACCCAGGACTTCCATGGTGGCACAGTGGTTAAGAATCCGCCTGCCAATTCAGGGGACACGGGTTCGAGCCCTGGTCCGGGAAGATCCCATATGCCTCGGAGCAAATAAGCCCGTGCGCCACAACTACTGAGCCTGTGCTCTAGAGTCCACAAGCCACAACTACTGAGCCCTCGTGCCACAACTCCTGAAGCCCACGTGCCTAGAGCCCCTACTGCACAACAAGAGAAACCACTGCAATGAGAAGCCTGCGCGCCAATGAAGAGTAGCCCCCGCTTGCCGCAACTAGAGAAAGCCGGTGTGCAGCAACAAAGACCCAACACAGCTAAAAATAAATAAGTAAATAATATAAATAAATTTAAAAAATTACAATACCCAGAATTTGTACCTGTTTTATATGGAATCAGTTGGGTTTGGCCATGTGCTAGAGACAAAAGCCTGGAATTCAGACTTTATGGAAACATCAGTTTACATCTCTAACATTCAAGTAACTTTATGCGTGTATATCATACAGTTTTAATGTGAGTGTTTTGGGTAACACTTCAGAAATTAAGATTGAACAAAATGTTTATTGCCTTTGTTCTGATTATAACAACATTATATGCTCACAGAAGACACTAAATGAAATGCAAAAGTATTGATAAGGAGGTTAATCTCACCACTAATCCCACCTTCCAGAAGTAGCTGCTATTCATATTTTGTTATATCTACTTTTATTCAGCTTCGATAGGCTATTCTATTTTTAAATAGTTGAAGATGCATTGTTTCAAATAGATTTATTTAACTGGAAGATGATCATTCTTTATTGAGATGTAAGTCACAGGATAGCTTTATTTCTCTCCTTTCTATTCTGAGGTCACAGCAGATCGGTTAACTGGCTTGTAAGATACACTACATTCCTCAGTGTAATCTAGCCTGGTGCATCTAATCAAAAGAATCCACTTAGAAAACCACGGGGGAGTAGTAACTGAAGAAACAGTGCCACTCGGTGAGGGGTGTAAAGTATCCAGCTGTAAAGGACTGAGGCAGAAATGACCTTATCATCATTTAAATACTGCTGTAGGCTGTGTTTGAGCTCCGAGGAACGGAAAGGGGGATATGGTGGAATGAGGGCCAGGATTGAAAGTGTCATTTGTATTTTACAAATAAAAATGCTTTGATATAATAATCTAATTATAATTACAGAAGTTTCACATTAGCTCAGACCTCCAGGGCCTGTCTCTGAGACAGGGAAAG
>NW_006786302.1:2258497-2279581 GCF_000442215.2 Lipotes vexillifer | reverse complement strand
GGTGCACTCACCTCACACCCCAGGCATCTTGAATGTGACCATCTGGACTCCCTGGGTAGATAGGGGCTCTTTATCCAAGATGTTAAAGTCTCTGAAAAATGACAAAGATCTCCAGTTGAGCTGAAATTCTTTGGTCTGTAACCATGCTCTCCTGTCCACTAAAGCCTGGAAGGGAGCCTCCCTGAGTGAACATGGACCCAGTTTCCCGGTGCGGGGAGGTGTAAGGGGTGCAGAACATGGGAGAGGATTCCGACGAAAGAACCCAAGGCCACAGGTGTCAGCAAGGCCAAGGAAACACAATCTACCTCTCGTTAGATCCCAGGAGCACGGAAGGTGGAGGGTCACTTTTTGACTCATTTAGAAGTCCTAGCTGGGTGTACACTACCTTTTGACTCAGAGCCAGACGATGGATAACACATTGAGCTTTATTTAGGGTGAGTCGGACCCCTTTCTATGACAAAAAGCACAGGCTCTGGTGTCACGAAGATGAGAGTCTAGGTGCTAAGTCAGCAGCTCCGTGGCTGCGTGAACTCACAAGAGATACTTACCGTGTCCTCTATAACATGGTGATGATAATCCCTATCGTTGCTGGGGTGCTGGCAGGATTGAAGGTGATCTCTCTACCTGGCACAGGTAACCAGCAGTGATTTCACCTGACTGTGTAGGTCCATGTGTTCTGGAGTCATACTTTGATCATCATTGCTCCTAAAATAGCTAGCACATAGTAATTTTTTTATGTTCCAGTAAAACTTTATTTAAAAAAAAAAAGCAGGTGGCAGCTGGATTTGGCTTACTTGTCAGTTTAAAAAATTTTTAATTTTATATTGGAGTATAGTTGATTTACAATGTTGTGTTAGTTTCCGGTGTGCAGCAAATTGATTTTTATACATATACATATATCTATTCTTTTTCAGATTCTTTTCCCATTCAGGTAACTACAGAATATTGAGTGGAGTTCACTGTGCTATACAGTGGGTCTTTATTGATTATCTTTTTTATATATAGTAGTGTGTATCTGTTAATCCCAAACTCCTAACTTATCCCTTCCCCCCTCATTTCCCCTTTGGTAATATAAGTTTGTTTTCAGTCTGTGAGTCTGTTTCTCTTTTGAAAAATGGGTTCATTTGTATCATTTTTTTAGATTCCACATATAAGTGATATCATATATTTGTCTTTCTCTGACTTACTTCACTTAGTATGATCATCTCTAGGTCCATCCATGTTGCTGCAAATAGCATTACTTCATGCTCTTTAATGGCTGAGTAGTATTCCTTTGTGTATATACACCACATCTTCTTTATCCATTCATCTGTCAGGTGGATACTTAGGTTGCTTCCATGTCTTGGCTATTGTAAATAGTAGCACGTAGCAATTGTTCTGCAAATTGTCATTGAATGAGTGGACAATGTATCTTTGTATGGAAGGAATCGATCTTGGAAAACAGAGGCAAAAGGTAGGTACATTGATGTCCTACCAGGAAGCTCTCAGTGGGACCAACATTTGGATGACATTTTTTGTTTTTTTTCCAGGCCAGGCTTTACTGGGGCTCCTGCTGCAGCAGGAGGAGGCAAGAACAAACAACAGTTTCCCTTGCTTGGTTGCTCCCTGAGGGTGGAGTGCTCTGTTCCTTAAAGGGGTTGAGGGTAGGGGGTGTGTCCAGGGGTGGGGCGGGAGGGGGGCTTAGGTGGTCTGTCCACCCCTTAGGTGGTCCTGTGTGCAGGGGCCATGCACAGTACCCTGTCTTGCTCCCCCTGCTTTTGCTGTGAGTGCTTCAAAAGTGGCAGTTGGGTTTTTTGGTCTCTTTGTATCTTTTGTCCAGAATTTGCCCCAACTGTGCATGCATTCCAGTTATTTTTAGTCCCATATAGTTTCCTTGTATTTTTTTTTTTTTTTTTTTTTTTTTTTTTTTTTTTGGCGGGCCCCCCCTCTCCCGTTGTGGAGCACAGGCTCCGGACGCGCAGGCTCAGCGGCCATGGCTCACGGGCCCAGCCGCTCTGTGGCATGTGGGATCTTCCCGGACCGGGGCACGAACCCGTGTCCCCTGCATCAGCAGGCGGAGTCTCAACCACTGCGCCACCAGGGAAGCCCTAGTTTCCTTGTATTTTGTTGCTTGAGGAGAGGTGTTTCCAGGTGCGAGCACTGCAGCAAAAGGTCCCAGGTCCCAGCTGGCCTCATTCCCCCCTGAGAGACTACATCCTTATTCTTAAGGGGTTAGGGGCCGAAGGTCTCTGCTTCTGAAGCTTCTTCCTGCTGGACAGGGGCCTCAGACCGTAGCCTGCCCTAGAGCTGCAGAAGCCCCTCGCTGACTGTTCCAAGGACCTGGAGGGACCTGGGCTGCTTTCCGCTGGAATGCGCTGACTGGGACGTTCCAACAGCTCCAAGCATCTGAGTTGTGCACTCAGTGTCTGCTCAGGCATCTGGACCTGGGGGTGGCTCCTTATTTCCAAGCCTTTTGCCTGAATCCTGATTCTGTTCACGAGACTGACCAGATGTCCGTCCATACCGGCTTTTGATGCACCCCACCTCCCCTCGACACCTCAGCCTGTCCATCTGCTCCACTCACGTAGCCGGGATTCCCCACAAGCACGTGCACCTGCGGGGAATTGGAAACAGAAAGGAAGACACAAGTTTGCAGGTGTGGCAGAAGAGGGCGTTGAAAGTTGAGTCCCACTGTGAAAAACGATCAAATCGTTTTACCTGGAGGCTGATTTCATAAATAATAACCGTGGGCTTCCCTGGTGGCGCAGTGGTTGAGAGTCCGCCTGCCAATGCAGGGGACGCGGGTTCGTGCCCCGGTCCGGGAAGATCCCACATGCCGCGGAGCGGCTGGGCCCGTGAGCCATGGCCGCTGAGCCTGCGCGTCCGGAGCCTGTGCTCCGCAACGGGAGAGGCCACAACAGTGAGAGGTCCGCATACTGCAAAAAAATAAATAAAGTAAATAAGTAAATAAATAAATGATAGCCGTGAGTGAGTAGGGTGGTGTCAGATAAATGAAATATTTAACACGATGTAATAATCCCTCCAGTAATGTTAGAATGCTCGCATTTGTTAATCCAAGCACCCCCTGATGAGATGGCTGAGTGGCTTAACATTCTGGAAAGCTGCTCACTAAATCATGGGACCCCCTTGAGTCAGGGGAGGTAGGTCCTTCTTTCCTGGTGCTCTCAGGAGCCCAGCGTGCTTTCCTCCAATTAACAAACCATGAATTTAAGGACACCTAGAAAATTACTTTCTTTCTCTCTCTCTCTCTCTCTCCCTCCCTCCGTCCCTCCCTCCCTCCCTCTCCCAAAGCCTGAGTATGAGTATGTGTGTACAAACAGGTGAGGGTGTGCACGTGTGTGTGCAAGCATGCGTACCACGGTACACGTAGAGGATCCTTTGAAGCCTCTCTATAACAAAAGCCCACTGATACACCAGAAGTCTTTTCATGCTAATGGATAATGCATGAATTGAAGGTGTAACATTAGGAATGTATGGTTAATTTGAATTGAGAAAGGGAATCCAGGGATACCTTTTAGAAAAGTTTTCATCTGTAATGGTTAAACAAAAAGTTGGTGCTTAAATGTGTCAAAACCCTTCAACCAACTAGAAAGCTTGACTGTCCTGACTGGCTCCTGCTCCCCCCCCCCCCCTTGTGGGCAGAATTTGCACAGGCCTCCTGCAAGCTCCCTTCTCCGGTGGAGGATGCTGGTAAAAGTACCTCCTCTTATCTCCCACCTTGTAATTTGGTATCTGCTGTGAACAGAGGGACAGACAATAGACCTTCCCCAGCACGGTGGTTGGTTTGCTTGTTCACAAAACTGGGGTCAGCTGAGGCTTTGTCAACTTTTGGCTTTCTGATGAGCAGCATAAAAGAAAAAAGAAAAGAAAAAAAAAAGAGAAAGAAGAGCTTTTATTCAGAATTCCCAGGCTCACAATAGAGTTGTTAATTCAAGACCAAACTGCTTAGATAAATCGACTCATCGCACCCTATTAATTTATATGTTAAGTACTCAGTATCCATTTCTGGATTATTTTCATTCGATGATCAAACAGTACTACCTCTAAGAGAGACAAAAGCAGTTGTATTGTTCCGTGTCCCAGAGGCCCCCTTCACTGGCTAAGCCTTCTACAGCACGACTGCAAACTCACCGAGGACCAGACTGGCTGCATGTGACACGGACGGGTCTTTGCTCCGGCCACCTGTCAGTCACTCTGGGAAATATATGTGAAGTCATATTTTTAAAGCTTCAAAGAAAGCTCTTGTTCGATTTCAAATAGGATGACTTCCAAATCTTTGGGAAAGATATGAGCAGGAAGAACCTCGTGCACTAACAGAAAACTTAAAACACAAACCTTAGCAAAGAGCCACGAAAAACAGTCAGTTTTTAAGGACGAGGGAAAATATGCAGAACTTTACATATACAGTGAGATTCAAATTTTAATACGTGCACATGCATGCATGTGGGTAGATGTTAGAAAAAAGACCGAGGAGAAATGGGCCAGAATGTGTTGGTTTCTATATGAACATATGTTGCTTTCATATTTACAGAAAACAATGTAACAGCAAGAACCACAAAATAAGAAGGTGGGACCAGATGTGTAGACAGATGTGCAGGACATCCCCAGACCAAACCGCTGGTCAACCTTAGGGGCTGATGGGCATGACGTCTTCCCAAGGGGCTGGGTTAGCAGACCTGCCCAGCCCACCTCTGCTCCCAGCACCTCGTCTCTTTGTCAGGGATGTGTTTCACCATACGAGACACATCATTTTGTAGGAGATGAATGAGTTGGGAAGATATATGGGAAGATATATATAATTGGAAGGGCTTAGAAAATGTTTCATTTCTAGAAATGTATCATGCATAGCAATTAAAGGCACCTCATACCTTTCAACAATCATTTTGCATCAACGGGAAACAACCAGGTTTAACCTAAAATGGAAAAAAATAAGCCAGTATAAAAAAAACCCCAAATATTGACAGATTCTTTTCAGCCATCATTCCTGGGTCAACATATAATTATTGAAGACCTTTATGCTTCTAGTCACTGACTGAGGTTTCAGAAGAGAATAAGAAACTCTCTCCCCTCATGGACCTTACCTTCTCCTGGGAGGAGACAGGAAACCAACGAGGAAGGAAAGCACGATGGGGGTGTGTTCATGGGCGTCCAATATGTTAGTTCGCTTTATAACCGCTATATATGATTTCAGAGAGTGTTAACTGCTATAGAGGAAAATTAATCCAGGCTAACGGTGTAGATGGTAATATGGGGGGAAGCAGCTGCAGAAGGAGGCAGGTTTGGACCACGAATGCAGAGAAGGTAAGACCCCATCTTATTCACTCTTCTTACCCCAGACGGCTGAGCACAGTCTGAGGAACTACAGACTAATAGTTTTCTTAGTCAATGTTATCAATATCATAAAAATATCTATTACCACTGACATGCTTTAATAATTTTTTGAGATTTACCTTAAGGAACATTTCTCTGGCCCAGAAAGCCTTCAGATTATCACTGAAATGAAAATGTCATATCAGCATGAAATGAAAATGTCATATCAGAAATTAATTTGACTTTCTAGGCTCCTACTGCAAATGATGTGTGAACACACTTAGGAGAGAAATTCTGGTCAGCTGATATTCTGGTTAACAGGGAATCACCAGATGTCACACTTAGCAAGGCTGATATGCGATGTTAGGAAATTGGGTCACGGGAAAATAGACTTGATACTAGAATCTCACTGACCACCCAACCATTGATGCTTCAGAGCACCTTGGGGTCTTGTGGTGTCTGCTGTGATGACCACTTGATTCTGCCCGTGTGCCAGTGAATCATGATGGATTATTTGGTCCACTGCAGAGAGAGATGGCATGAATACACGGGGACAAGAATGGGAACTCTTATTGGCGGTAGGGCAGGGGGTAAAAAACACTCCCCCCCCCCCCAGTTGTGAAATAAGTCCCACACGAAGTAAAAACAAAGCAGTAAAAAGTTGAAAGATGAAACTTGACAGAAAAAGACCCTCTTACATTGGAGACCATAGTGTTAAGTTATCAGAGGTTATACATGTCTTTGGCTTCGTAAGCAGGGCTGTGGCTCCCACGGCCCCTCTTCACTTTCCCGGGCTGCCAGGCAGAGAGGCTGAGCTGGCAGGAAAAGGATGAGGCTTGTGCCCCTCCCAACTTAGCAGGTCTGAGATCACCTGTCCTGATCACGTGTCCTTGGTCTGATACCACCCTAGTCTTTTGTGCTTCCTTCTGCCCCCTTGATATGATCTCCGTTGTCAACCCCCTTTTTTTTTTTTTTTTTTTAATTTCTAGCTCACCTATGCTAGATAACCCCTGCCCTCACATCTCTCCAAAACTTATTTCAGGAAAGAACTTAACTTAAAACCCTTTGCTGTTTGGAGAAACACATGTGAGTCTGTGTTTTCTTGTTTTCTGTGGTATTTGCATTTTAATACTCACCTTGAATTTTTTCTAAAAGAGCTATGTCTCTTTTTTAGGGTTTTCAGAAACTGATTAAGGATGGTGGTCTTGTATATACACTACCAAAAGTAAAATGGATGGCTAGTGGGAAGCAGCCGCATAGCACAGGGACATCAGTTCGATAATTTGTGACCACCTAGAGGGGTGGGATACGGAGGGTGGGAGGGAGGCCCAAGAGGGAGGGGACATGGGGATATATGTATACATATAGCTGATTCACTTTGTTTTGTTTTGCTTTGTTTTTAAATTTTATTTATTTATTTTTGGCTGCATTGGGTCTTCGTTGCCACGCGTGGGCTTTCTCTAGCTGCGGTGAGTGGGGGCTACTCTTCATTGCAGTGCGCGGGCTTCTCCTTGCGGTGGCTCCTCTTGTTGCGGAGCAGGGGCTCTAGGTGTGAGGGCTTCAGTAGTTGTGACACATGGGCTCAGTAGTTGTGGCACACAGGCTTAGTTGCTCAGCATCATGTGGAATCTCCCCAGACCAGGGATCGAACCCATGTTCCCTGCATTGGCAGGTGGATTCTTAACCACTGTGCCACCAGGGAAGTCCCTGATTCACTTTGTTGTACAGCAGAAACTAACACAGCATTGTAAAGGAATTATACTCCAGTAAAGATATAAAAAATAAAATAAAAAGGGAAAATAAATAAGTAAATAAAATGTGTTAAGAAGCAAAAAAAAAAAAAAAAAAAGAAAAGTGGTCTTTTTTTCCCCTCATCCAGGGAGTGGGTTAACAAAAAATATTTATCATTATCATATCATAATCACCACTGTAGACTTTCAAAACTCTTCCATAGGCACCATTCTTTCCGGGATCTTACAATGGCATCTATAAGTTGTCAATCACGTCACCTACCCTTGAGGCTTGCTACGGTTCTTGAAAAAAAATATTCAAAGATCCTTCCTAGTTCTAACATCCTGCAGTTGACCTGTTCCATGAAACAGGCTCCTGTAATCTTCTTTTTCTGTCTAATCCACAGACATAACTATTTATTTCGCTACAATAACTGTTCATTTTCAGTTGTATCTGCCAAGAGTGTTGCCATAAACTGTGGCATACTTTCAATCTTCGGGCGATGTGCTTCTTTAAAGACCCAGATGCTGGAGAACATGCATCCCTTGGAATCACTATGGACATGTGGTACGTTTACCTGCTCTGAGCTGGGCCAAGCCTCTTGTGGGAACTACGTGATGTAGGCATCACGCATGTATGGCTTCGTGCAACGTTAACATAGAATGTTTGTCCACATCTGGCCGTGTGCTTTGAAATACACACTACTTGTAGGTTCTGACTATGGACAGCAGATGGCGCGCTCGTTTTAGGATTCCAGCTCCTAAGTGCGGCAGTAACCACGGAAAATTTCAGGTGCATATATAAAAATTTATGCATTTTTTCTTCTCTGCCAAGCCAGAAATGTACTCCATTTTCTTTAATCGGGTTCATTTGCTTCCTACTGTGTTACTTCAATTGGGTAATAGTCAATCCGGCTTCTCCCCTGGCTATCTTCTTTCCTAGAGCAGGGTATATGAGGTTTGAGATTTGCCGGAGTTGGGGGTTAGTGGTCAGTGCTGGTGTGGCAGAGACGTTAAGTGCTGTATTTTCCTGCAGGGCTGGGTGTCCTTCCTGACAGTTCCAAGTGGCCTCGTGCAGACACCGTCTTGACGGGGGCATGTTTGCCCTGGGTGTGGAGCCTGTCTGCTCCCCTGTCTGAGGCAAGGGAGCCTGGAGCCGGGAAAAGGCTTCCCCAGAAAGCTGGGAGGGCGTCTGTGCCAGGCAAGGAGTGTGCTGGGGGCAATTCCCAGGGGCACCCAGCTGAGCCCCCGGGAGGCACCTGTGCTCATTCCCAGTGATGGAGCGTGAGTATGCCTTTGGCCAGCTACCGGGCACTGGTTCATTCACTCATTCCTGCAATCATTCATTCAGTAAACACAAGGCCTCCTGTATGCCCAAAGTGCTGTTTGCCCAAGTATTAGTCAGGGTCCAATCAGGAGACAAAAACCACATCAGCTATTTTAAGAGAGAGAATTTAATCTAAAGAACTGTAAACTCTGCATAAACTGTTAACTAGGCAACCAAATAGACAAAAGAAGAGCAAGGTATCCTCTGGCGGTGGTGATGGAAGGAGTGGCTGTCCCCTGGGGGTGGGGGTGGGGGTGGGGGTAGGTACCATCTCTGGAAGCCCCGGCCAGTCCTGCTGGGTCTTAGCTCTGAGAAGGCTCCGCTCAGCTGGTGCGGGTCGCTGAGCCTGTGTGATGAGAGCGGGTCTGTGAGCCCCTGGGAAGGTGCTGCTGCTCAGCTGGTGCTGGTGTCTCTGGTGTGGGGCCATGATGAAGCTGCTTCTGTGAGTGTTAGAAAAACTGCAAACTGGAGTCGGCCGCTGCTGTGGACCGGAAATGCCACCATCGGGGTAAAGAAGCGCAGCCAGCAGGGATGCTCAGAGGAATGGGGAGCCCTGGGAGCATCAAGTCCCAGCTTCGTCCTCCCTCCTTGCCGGCTCCCTCTAGCGCCCCCTACTGGCAGGTCGGGGCCAGGGCACAACAGTGATGCGCAGTCAGGGCCCCTGCCTCTGGGGCAAGGTGTAGAGACATTGCCGAGTTGTGCATGGAACTTCATTCCCACCCCCACGGGCTCAACTTAGACGGCGACAGGACCCATTTCCTCTTGTTGCGCCAATGGGACATAAAATTTCACTAAACGTAACATAACTTATTTCCTCTCTTTTGCGTGAAGATTCAAATGAAATTTCCTCACTCCCATCTTTTCACCTCCCTCCCATCATTACATACTCCTGTTTCCTTAGCCTGGTCTTACTCTTCACAAAAATCAGATATAAGAGCAAGAAAAGTATGTCACAATGTCATCGTGGGTCTTTTGTTGAATGTACATGGATGTGTTGGATTGAATTAATGCACTTTGAAACTAGACGGAGCGACTACACTTTCAACAGCTTCCATTATGACGGTAACGTCTTGTTATCAGATCTAATCCATTTGACATATATTGGCATTCCCGTTCTTTGTTAGAATGTTGACTTATGCATTTTTTTTAAATCAAGCAAAGTAGAAGTGGAAGGTATTGTGGAGGTTTGGGTCCAAAGGAGAGAAAATAGAACTGAATGGAGAATTATTTTGAAGACCACCTGGTCATTGCTTTTCATCCAGAAAATGCATTTATCAAGGACAATAAGTATCAGAGGACAAGCCCCAGTCCAAACTGTACAGAGGCTGAAAGCTAGGAAGGCAGGTGGTTGGTGAAGGAAGGGTACCAAACTAGAAATACTGAAGATAGAGGTTGGGCTGGGAATTATCTGTTGGCAGTACATTTCCTGCTGCTGCTTCTCATGGTTCACAGGCCAGAAATTTGGAAACTGCATTTCCCCTCCTCCCTGGCCAGGAGCACTTGGCATACATTTAACACTCCGTCAATGAGATGAGCTCAGTTGATATTTGGAAAGCGTGAGGAGGATGTTTCTTCCTCTGGAAGCCATGGTTGTGCCTCCAGCAGATGAGTTATCAGCAACTTCAGCCCTGACATTTGTATCCGCCTGCAGAGGTTCATCTAGGGGACCCACAGCAATTCTCTGTAGGTTCCTGACTCGGGGCGACAGCACCTCTTTGGTCTCTAACAGCAAATCTGAAAGTTATGGTGGTGCCTGATTCCCCCTCTTTCAGGCTTCCAGTGGTTTTATAAGCACCTAATTTCCTCTCTTCAATCCCCTCCTGCTTGATCTACTAAAGTGGTCTCTACTTTCCTGAGCAAACTCATACTTAATTCAGAGGTGTGAGGGGAGCACAGTCCAAAAGGCACATTCCTTTATAAAGTCATTTTCTCTGATGAGTAAGTCTTATGCCACCGTGTTTACCAGCTGGACAAGTTTCAGGAAGCTCAGAGATTATATTCGCTATATTTCTTGATGACCAAACTTAGGTTTCGACAAATCTTGATAGCTTCAGAAACCTCTTCTTCCTGATCCAGAATTAAATATCCTTCCAGTACCTGTAATGTGCAAGGGACAGCTGAGGTGACTGTTATGAGGAAATGCCTGCCTTTCTTTGCTGGTATGAACCAGACAATCCAAATTAGAAGCAAGCCGACAGTGCCCTCTTTCCTGTCGACGAAGGTAAATGAGAATCACTTTTCACACAGTAAATCTGACTCAAGTCTTTTATGAAAGGTGAAATTTAATATTCATCCCTGGAATGAAGATTCATCTCTTTAAAAGCTGTTCACTGTCTCAGGGTGTTAGTACTCACGTGGGATGGATTGAGATGGCTCCATCAATTCTATCTTCCCAGGGGTTCTTGATCTGCAGGAAAAGAATTTAGTCCCCGAAACTGAATTATTTTGAACAGTCCTTGTCACAAACAGTTTCTTTCTCTTTACTCTATCTCCCACTATTTATACTTTTTTCTAGTTTTAATTTGTCTTAAATCTGCATTATATTATGAGTTTATAAATGTAAAATTTTATAAATTGCAGAGGGTTCAATAAATGCTTTGTTATTATTTCCCATTCACAATTCCTTGAATAAGTTCTTTCCTTGTAAATACTGAAAAGTGGAAGGATCTGGTAGCATTGTTGGTCAGAATAACAGTCTAAATGGAGACCACTCCGTCCATCTGGTCGCGGCATTTCTGAGCAAGGACCGTGCTGACCCATGCAGACCAAATCTACAAGGCTATTGTCCTTTCATTTGGGTGATGTGTTTGGTATTTGAGTGAGAGACATTGATTGATAATGCTTAGTATTTGCTGTTCTTAAGTGCTATCACACAGATGATCCTATTGGTTGGTCACAAAGATACTGGGAGGTAAGGAGAACAAGTAGGAACATGCCTCCATTTGACCACTTTGGAAAGACACACACTTTCCCCTGCAGCTGTGACAGCCAGGCACCCCAGTTTGGCCCAGACCAGAATTAGTGCAGAGTCTGCCCTGCTCTCTTGGCCTGGCCCTGATAATCCTTGGGACAACAAAAGGGTAAGACAGAAA
This sequence comes from Lipotes vexillifer, assembly GCF_000442215.2. Classification (NCBI taxonomy): domain Eukaryota; kingdom Metazoa; phylum Chordata; class Mammalia; order Artiodactyla; family Lipotidae; genus Lipotes; species Lipotes vexillifer. The sequence continues at coordinate 2,268,122 of NW_006786302.1, read as the reverse complement.
GAAAAACCAAAAAAGACAAAAAGACATTTCTCCAAAGAAGACATACAGATGGCCAAGAGGCACACAAAAAGATGTTCAACATCATTAATCATTAGAGAAATGCACATCAAAACAGTAATGAGGTATCACGTCACATCAGTCAGAATGGCCATCATCAAAAAAATCTACAAACAGTAAATGCTGGAGCGGGTGTGGAGAAAAGGGAACCCTCTTGCACTGTTGGTGGGAATGTAAATTGGTGCAGCCACTATGGAAAACAGTATGGAGTTTCCTTAAAAAACTAAAAATAGAATTACCCTATGACCCAGCAATCCCACTACTGAGCATATACCTAGAGAAAACCATAATTCAAAAAGACACATTCACCCCAATGTTCATCACAGCACTATTTGCAATAGCCAGGTCACGGAAGCAACTTAAATGCCCATCAACAGATGAATGGATAAAGAAGATGTGGTACATATATACAATGGAATATTACTCAGCCATTAAAAAGGAATGAAATTGGGTCATTTGTAGAGATGTGGATGGACTTAGAGACTGTCATACAGAGTGAAGTAAGTCAGAAAGAGAAAAACGAATATCGTATATTAATGCATGCATGTGGAATGTAGAAAAATGGTGCAGAGGAACCTGTTTGCAAGGCAGAAATAGAGACACAGACATAGAGAACAAACGTATGAACACCAAGGGGGTAAAGCAGGGGCTGGGAAGTGGGGGGTGGGATGAACTGGGAGATTGGGATTGACGTATATACACTAATATGTATAAAATAGATAACAAATGAGAACCTGCTGTATAGCACAGGGAACTCCACTTCACTGTACAGTAGAAACTAACACAACATTGTAAAACAACTATACCCCAATTAAAAAAAAAGACTAATTTACAATGAGTTGAATAAATTGTTTATCAATATGAAAAAAAAACAAGAAAGTTGACCAACCACTGTTTTAGAGGCTTTAAAGTTTTAGATTTTATGTTCCTGTCTATGAGCTACTCCACATTACTTTTTGTGTGTGATATGAGTAGGAATGAAGATCCGTTTGTTTACCAGTTGTCTCAGCACATTTAACATGACTTTATTTTCCGCACTGAATGGGTAGGTCATTATCTGAACTTCAGTTTCATTGATCTATTTGTTTATCCTGACATCAACATCAAACTCTCCTCGATTACTGTAGCTTTGTATAAGTCTTGCAATCAGGGGCTGTTAGTTCTCCAAAATTGCTCATCTTTTTCGCTCTTCTAGGTTCATTGCATTTTCACATAAATTTAAGAATCTGTATGTCAGTGTTATAAAAATTTCTATTGTGATTTTGAATGGGATGGCATTAAATCGATAAATCAGTTCAGGGAGAATAAGACCTTTAATGCTTCCATTCATTGAACATGGTATGTATAGATCTTCGTTTAGGTCTTTATTTCTGTCAGTCGTATTTTGTAGTTTTCAGTGTAGACATCTTAAATATCTTCCATTAATTTTTTTCTGTGTATTTTGTTATCCAATGATACTATAAATATAATTGTATTTAAATTTTGGTTCTGCAAATTTGAAGACAAAGTAAGAGTCTATTACAATGAGTCAAAAAAATAAAGACATCTTTTTGGTGTAGAAGTTATTATTACAAATTACATTATAGTTCTATGATTTCTACCAAGTGGACGTATTTGCTTATGTTGCCACCTCACCCATATTTTGTTTCTGTTGTTCTTAATAGATGGCAATATTTGCATGTGATTCTGGTATACTAAAAATAAAATTTTCTTTTTAAAGAAAAAAAAAGAAACCTTCAAGAAAAGTAGAAATAAAACTTGTCCAGCTATTCTAAAAGTCTAAAAGGTGAAGAGAATAAATTTATCCTGTCACTTAAAGAGTTGGGATTCTATAGAGTTGCCATATGATCCAGAAATCCCACTTCTGAGCATATATCTGGACAAAACTATAATTCGAAAGGATACATGCACCCCTATGTTCGTAGCAGCACTATTTATAATACCCAAGACATGGAAACAGCCTAAATGTCCAGTGACAGATGAAAGGATAAAGAAAATGTGGTGTACATATATATATATATATATATATATATATATATGAATATTACTCAGCCATAAAAAAGAATGAAATAATGCCATTTGCAGCTACATGGAGGGACCCAGATATTATCATACTAAGTGAAGTGAGTCAGAAAGAGAAAGACAAATACCATATGATATCATTTATATGTAGGATCTAAAATAAGACACAAATGAACTTATCTATGAAACAGAAAGAGACTCACAGACATAGACAACAGACTTGTGGTTGCCAAGGGGGAGGAGGGGTGCAGGAGGGAAGATTTGGCAGTTGGGGATTAGCAGATGCAAACTATTATATATAGGATGGATAAACAACAAGGTCCTACTGCATAGCACAGGGAACTATATTCAGTATCCTGTAATAAAAACCATAATGGAAACAAATTTTAGAAGAAGAGCTGAGATTCTATTTGACTAAGACTCTAGCCGGCCTTCCAAGCCGCTGATCAAGAACCACAACCACCAAGCACCGTCAACCCAATGAGCCTGCCCCGCATGTTGGTCGGCTGATGCAGGTGCCCTAGAAGGTTCTTCATTTCTCTGAGTGTCTTGTCCCATCGCCTTGACTAGATTGGAAGAGTCTTGGACAGAAACTAAGAACCAGAGAGCCACACACAGCCACCGTGCCTATCCTGCCTGGCAGCCCAGCTCCCGTGAGGCTGACCAAAACACCCTGTGGTCACTTCTGACCCTCCAGCCAGTGTTCCCTGGCAGATCCAAGCACGGGAAAGAGGCAACCCTCCGGTGAGAGAGTGTCCCTGCTTTCCACACCCACACCCGCACCCTCTTCCCCGGGAGCTTCTCTTCATCCTAATACAGATCAATACATGGGATCAATTGTGTGACTGTGCACTTGTGGGACTGTGAAGACAGTGGGAGAAATGGCCTTAGGGAAGGCTAGATGCAGTGATGCAAATAAATGTCATCATTCTCTCTCTCTCTCTCCTCTCTCTCTCTCTCTTTCTCTCTCTCTCTCCCGCTCTCTTTCTCTCTCTCTCCAGCTTGTCTTTGCTTATTTCGGTAGGTTGGCTTGTTCTTTCCCTTCTAATCCAAACAATTTATATTCACTTGGCATGGGGCACTGCTGAAACCAGGCTTACGTCGTGTCAATGCAGCAACCTCAGAGGGGAAGAGCATCTTCCTCCTCCTGAAGCTCTCTCATGGGCCTCATGTGGGTGACACGCTCACTGCAGTGACCAGCCCCTAGGACGGGGCTGGTGCTATGTGTCCCCAGGCAGGCTCTCAGGAACCACGATTGGTAGCCCCACTGGGAACAAGAGCTGTGGACAGGCAGCTCTCCAGAGGAAGGTACCCACCCCGAGTGTCTATGATGGTGATTCCCCTGAAGAATCAACACATCATTTGTGCAGCAAATTCCTCCTCTTATGGGTAAAGGGAACAATGAGAGTGAGTATTCGATCCCATAGCCATACATCTCTGCACAACCACCCACGGGCGAGTTCTCCTGGGGTGAGCAGTGGAATTCAATGGAATTCAGGCCAGAAGTCATCCTCTTTGACAGAAGCCGACAGGGAGGCATTCCCCCATGGCCATCTCAGCCGTTGGTATTATGTCTGGCTCAAGACAACATTATCTGTCATTCAGTTTCAGGAGCATCTGACACACCTTTTCATGCTGAGAGCTAATTGCCCTATTTTCAAACCTGGAACTGTCCCTCTTGTGATGTTTTTCCAATTGCAGTGATCTATTTGTCTAGCCAGCAAACACAGCCAAAGCCAGAGCTATTCTGGAGAGTAGTCGGAGTAGCGAGCAGGGGAATTATTCAGCCACACAGTAAACAAAGGGAAATTCTCTCTGAATCAGAAGTTCCAAAGCAATAGCATCCTTTCCATAACCACACATATATGATAATAAAAATGATTTGCTATCTATTTTTAATCTTCATGAAATGAATACACTCAATCATGAAAGTTGTGCAGGAGCTGCTTACTTCAAATAAGACAATGAATACATTACAAAAGTAATTAAGTGAGAACCCAAGTGAAATAGAGCGGTGTTCTCTACCAACAGTTCTCTGTAACCAGATAGAAAAACAAAAAATCCACAGGTTAGACACAGGAGATAGAGAAATAAAAACCAAGGCAATAGACATGTAAAAATAAATAAGACCCACTGCAGAACATTGAGCTGGATCTCACATTTCTAATACCCCTCATCATATTATTTTTATTACCTAGGAAAGAAGAAACAATAGGGACTCACTTTAACCTGAACTTTGATTTATTACTTTATTATTAATAGTTATCGATCACTTGCTATGTATAAAGCATTCTGGCAAGAAGTATAGAGAATACAAAAAAAGGGGCATAAACTATTGATCCTGTCCTCCAGGAGATCAGAGTCTAGCTGAGGAATTAAGTTATATCCAGTGCACGCAAAACTATGAAACTAGATGACGAGGGTTCTGTGTCCTATATGTAGAATATATGCTATTTTCCTCTGGAATTTAGAAGAAAAGAGAAATTAAGGCAAGGCTTTTTGGAGGTGCCATTTGGCTTTGGCCTCAGCATGTGCACCAAGGTGTCATCAAAGGAGATGTTAAGTGGAGGGAGGGAAGGGGTGTGCTCCGGAAAAACATGGTGAAGTCTGCCAAAGAGTGGCGTATGCAAGGAGCAGAAACGCAGATAGGAAGAGCAGCAAGATGCAGCTGGAATTGGAGGTGGTAACAAACCAGTGCAAGCCTTCAACGCTAGGATGAAGCTCTCCAGACCTTCTGTACAGGGACGAAGAGGCTGTCAGGACCTTTTGAGAAGGGGTGTGCTGTAGTCAATGGGGTGATGTAGGAAAATCACTCTTGGTCATGCAGAAGGACATTGGCATTGGAAGAGGATAAATTGGGGGCATGGAAAGTGGCCAGTAAGCTAATTAGACCTTGGGTGTTGTGTTCATTTGCTAGGGCTGCCATACCCAAGTATCCCAGGCTGGGGAGCTTAAACAACAGACGTGGATTTTCACAGTCCCGGAGGCTGGAAATCTGAGATCAACGTGTCGGCATGGTTGGTTTCCTCTGAGGCTTCTCTCCTTGGCTTGTAGGTGGTTGTCTTCTCCCTCTGTCTTCGCACGGTCTTTCGTGTGTGTGTGTGTGTGTGTGTGTGTGTGTGTGTGTATTAATCTCTTCATACAAAGACATGGTCGTATTAGATGAGGGTCCACCCTAATGACCACATTTTATCTTAATTACCCCTTAGATGCCCTATGTCCAAATACAGTCACACTGTGTGGTATTCGGAATTAGGACTTCAAGCTGTGAGTTTGGGGGGTGGGCGCACTTCAGTCCGTAACAGGCATAATAAGGGCTTGAGTGAAGATGGTTTCCTTGGGTGTGAAGACGAAAAAAAACAAATCTGGAGGCATCGTGAAGGCAGAACTAAAACTCTTAGTGAAATGCCTGAAGTGTGGGGAAGGGGGAAGATGCCGTGGAGGCCGCGTTCCCTAAACGGTAAGGGATGGAGGGGAAGGAGGAACAAGGTGACCACAGATAAAAGTTGTTTTTTGTATAGAGGAGGGTTTAACACAAAAGGTAAACAAAGGGAAAGGAGGCAGGAGACAAAGAAACCAAAGGTGGTCTCGGGCAGGTGGAAGAGGGAGAAACGCGAGCCACTGGATTCAGTCTACCTATGGGAGGGGTCATTGTTTCCTTTTAGTTAAGACAAGAGAAAATTTAGAGAGTACAGCAGATTGTGAAGACACGTCAAAATGCAGAAGGTGGAAAACAAGGGAATTCCCACCAGGTGGTCTCAATCTTCTTGGTAAAACTCAAGGCAAGATATGGTGGAAACATCTAGATAAGTTAATGAACTGAAGTTTCTTGTTTGGGAATCACAAAAAGGTGTTGGGGTCCCAGCTCTGCTGTGAGACCCTGAGCTCCTCCTTCCCTGTTTGCTGCTTTTCTAGAACAGGAAGTCTACCTCCCTGAGTGCACCTGAAATATGAATGTGAAAGCGTCTTACAAGTTGGAAAGTCCTCCGAAGTCATGGGCTGTTAATCATTGTTTTGTTTATTTGTTATGTGGGCGGGAAGATGACCCGTCAAGCAGACCCTTCAGGACCACACTGGGTCCAAATGGAACTCAACCTTCATATGCCCTGGGGCCCCGTCCTCAGACCAGATTGAGCTGAAATAGACTTATTCTCCAATATGCTGGGCAGACTCCCCTTCCCCAGAGCTTCCCACCTTCGACCATTGGACCTTGAACTTGGTACTTTCCTAAAAAGTTACTGATGTGTCTCACCACGGCGTCCAAAATAATTCACTGTCCACCCAGTAGGAGTTAACGTGAAGTTAGCTGCCGGCACTTCATAAATTACTTCCGTTTCTTGCATTTTTTATATCAGGATGTCATATTCCCTTCTAATCTCATATATCACTTCAGGACACAATGTCACTCGCAGATTTTTGAAAAATTGTAGAAAAGATCTTTACTTCTTTGATACATATCAACGACTCTCATTATTCAGAAATTGTCACTATTACTCTTAGATTGATGAACAGCTTGGTTTCCAAAAGTTTGTTTGAAGTCAACTGTTTTCCCCAAGATGAATATTTTCTATTATAAAAATGATATACGTCAGTTAGGTTTATGGGTCAACCTACAAGAATCTATACAACCATAAAAGAGAATGGACACCATAGCCTTACATCACTCTGTCCAAGCTACGGGAAAGCGTTTCATCTCCCAGCTTCCTCAGAAGCAGAGAGAAGATTCTTTCTCAGAAACACACATCTCAGGACCCCGAATTGGGTCATGCGTCCATTTTTAAACACTTTCTCTGGGACAGGGTGTGTTCATTGACTTCAGCCAATCAGGAGGTGGGGGTGATGTAAGACCTCCCTGAAACTCCTGGACTGATGGGGGAAGGACCAATCAATACCTGAATAAAGGAAAAAAGAGGAAGGGAGTCTGGATGCTGGACACCCCCATTCACCACACATGTGCTACAGAAAGAAGCAAGAGCAAGAAGTGTTTTCTCTCTGTTCTTTGTACGATGCCAGCTTGGAAACCTCCAACTTCACCTTTCCTCCCTGAATCCCAGCTGCCAGCATACCCAGGCTTCCACTGAGGCCAAAGTGGTCCATAGCAGAGCTCATGTTTGGAAGCCTAGTGCAGAATAAGCCGTTCAATTCCCCCAGTTCTTCATGCCAACCATTCCCCTCTCCCACGCCCTCCCCCTACACCCACATTGGTGTTGCTGATCTCAGTTGACTAGTAAGAAGTTGCTAGATACACTAAGACACACTGAGGTTGATGAGTCACTAACTCGGGTATTTGTGTCATTAAAGTAGGTGATTATTTCTAACCCCAACATCCCAGTAAATCACAGATTGGTGAAATTTCAGGCTGCATAAACAGAGATAATAAAAAGAGGAGGAAATGGAAGTAGATAAGTAAGCCAGCTGTGCCTGGGTCCAGCTGTGCCTGGGTCCGGCTGTGTCTAGGTGTCTTCCTTTGGATGCACTTTTCTTACTATTCCTTCTATTTCACCTATGAACATACATGGCAGTAGCAGCAGCGGGGAGGAACGTGGTGGGGACTGTCGCATTTTGATATGTTACGGACGCCTTCCACATTCATTTGTCAAGTGAAGGCCGCGGCATGGAGTTATAGATGGGTTACTAGACAGGCAGGCGATGAATGATAGAGACCAACACCCTGTATTACGTCATCATCCATTATAGGAAGCACTATTATTACATAACACGAAGAAAGGGAAAAAGTACTGCCAATTATAAGAGTCATCAGTGTTAAAAATGAAAAAAAAAAAAAGTGCATTTTGAATTGATGGAATACAGTATGCACCTTCTTTCCCAAACTAGGTTATTTTCTAACTCATTTAAGTGCAGTTTGGAATCAGGAGGCAGAAGCATCAGAGATCTGAAGATGAAGATTTGAGGAATTCGTTTTCCTTTTTACCAAAAATACAGGCAGGGTTTCCCATTCCTGGGTCTTTTAGACCATCCATTCAAAAACCCATTAATAGTGTATGAGCAGAGGCCGTGCACAAGGCACTCTGCTCGGCTCCGTGGGGCGCAGAGAGATGTAAACCATGGCAACAAGCCTCAAGACGTTGTCTTTATGACTTAGTCGAGAAGAGGAATCACAGAGAATAGAAAAGAAAAGCTTAAACAGCAGAAGCCATCATACTGTGTTCCAAATAATTCTGGAAGGATCACTGGGGTCTGGCGCCATAGGGAAGACTTTGGACTTGAACTGGATCTTGTGGAATGGATACAGTCTAGACAGCAGTGGCGGTGTTCTGTGCTCCGCTACCAGGGAAGAGCAGAGTGCTCTGATGTAAAAAGGTCCTGAAGAACCCAGGGGTAAGACGGGAATAAAGACGCAGACCTACTAGAGAACGAACTTGAGGAAATGGGGAGGGGGAAGGGTGAGCTGTGACAAAGCGAGAGAGTGGCATGGACATATATACACTACCAAACGTAAAACATAGCTAGTGGGAAGCAGCCGCATAGCACAGGGAGATCAGCTCGGTGCTTTGTGACCACCTAGAGGGGTGGGATAGGGAGGGTGGGAGGGAGACGGAAGAGGGAGGGGATATGGGGACATGTGTATGTGTATAACTGATGCACTTTGTTATAAAGCAGAAACTAACACACCATTGTAAAGCAATTATACTCCAATAAAGATGTTTAAAAAAAAAAAGCTGAAAAAAAAAAAGGTCATCGGAGACCTCCCTGGAGCCAGCCACGTGCTAACACCCTCCCTCCAGCCTCCGTTAGGGAACAGTACATTGATTTAGTTTCCTCTGCCTTCACCGCATTGCTTCTCTCTGTGATCTTCCAGCCAGTGAATCTAAAGCAGGTTCTTCTCATTCACTTCTTAGCCATGCATCTTGGTGGATTGAATTCTCTTTATGCCGCAACTATCAATATCCTGGGACTGATTGGTAGAGTTGTTATACAGGGAATGGTATTCTGAGAGCACTTGCTCAGGGAGCCAGGACTACTAAAACCCAACCCATCATCACAACTCTCTCCTAAGTCTCTGAGGTTCAGGGACGATGATTAGTATATTAAGGGCTAAGGAAGTTGGCACTGCCTTTGGTTTTGACCCAAATCTCAGTGTAGAACTCCAATAGGCTGCGCTGGATCTTGACAAAGACTCAGTTGTCCAGGACTGATGCCCGAGTAGTCACATTTCTCTCTTTCCAAACCTAAATTTCAGATTATACTGTTGCACAAAGAAAAGCCATATATTTATATCCCTGACAGATAAGAACTAGAACAGAGAGTCCTCACTTCCTTGTAAGAATTTATGCTCATCTCCAAGTTCGACCCGCCCAAGAATGGGGCCTGATCTGCTGGCTTTGATCATTTCTTCCTTGACCATGGAGTCAGGCAGGGAGACATCTCTCCCCTGGAAAGTCTCAGGAGTTACCCTCGTTTCTGATCTGCAAAGTAGAATACATCGGACGGCAAAGGAATGAAAACAAAATCACATAGGATTCCCTTTCCAATAAATGTCATTTATTGAAAAGAATAAATGATGTAAAAATCTAGGCACTACAAA